>NW_022145824.1:0-174262 GCF_002938485.1 Sitophilus oryzae
AGAAGAAAGTGCGATATGCCTAAGCATTTACTTACACATTGCAAGGATGGAAATGGTAACACTAAATTTAAAAATATTAATAGAAATATGAGCAAAGTCCAATACTGTCACAATTCTGTTATTACAGACTTTGGTAATTATTGGGAAAACTGTAAATCGTCCGATTTTTACCAAAATTGGTATACACCCTATTTTGAGGTCGTAGATTAAGAATCTGAATTTTTTCCTGGCGGTCTCTTACCGTTTTTCAAAAAAACGGAAAATAATTTCAACATTTAATTTTTCTTTATTTCGGTCCTATAAAGTAATAATTTCACTATATTTTTATTATATTATAGTTTATCTAAAAGCCACATTTTGGTTTCAACTATGCGGAGGGGGTTAATCTTTGTTGTATTAAAAAAAGATTAACTCCCTCTGCAAAGGAGTTATATAAAGATTACTTATAACCACGAAGTTGCACGAAAGAGTTTTGATTGCATTGGTTTCAACTTCTTTGCGGAGGGGTTTAATCTTTTTTTGATATAATATAACAAAAAAAAGATTAACCCCCTCCACATAGAAGTTGTATATAACTGCTATTTTACTAACGTGATCTAACTACACAAAGTTGCACGAAAGAGTTTTGATTGCATTGGTTTCAACTTCTTTGCGGAGGGGTTTAATCTTTTTTTGATATAATATAACAAAAAAAAGATTAACCCCCACCGCATAGAAGTTGTAACCAATGCAATCAAAACTCTGTTGTGCAACTTTGTGTAGTTAGATCACGTTAGTAAAATAGCAGTTATGGGAAGGGGCCGTTCCTCTGGCAACCGCCTTTTGTAATCCCAGAATGAGCGAAAAAAACGCCCTAAATTTAGGTTTAGCGTTGGCAACGTTGCTTTAAATGTCAGAAACACATAACCCAACATTTTCAGATTGTTTACAAATTTATTTTAGCAAATTTTTCTCTATTATGCATAGAATTGGTTAAAAAATTAACAGAAAATAGCAAAAACCTCATTGTTTATCGAATACCTAACAAAATATGTGCTAGAAAACCTTAAAAATATGAGAAATTAAGAAAAATTTGATGTCGAAATAATTTTTTGTTTTTCTGAAAAACGGTAAGAGACCGCCAGAAAAAAAAAGTTCAGATTTGTCATCTACGACCTCAAAATAGGGTGTATACCAATTTTGGTGAAAATCGGACGATTTCCAGTTTTTCCAATAATTACCCAGACTTTTGCTGCAGAAGTTATTATTACATTTATATTTAAACATAGTTGATTAATTTTTGATCAGGGCATGTCGATAGCATCTTGTGCCGCGGTATTTGCGTATTTGTTTTCAGTGAGACAGTGGAACTAAGTAGGTAATGCCTAACTATAGTCTAGTTACAAAAGCAGCTGTGGCTCCATTGCTAAGATGGTCGCTTTTGGATCGAGATGTACTGAGTTCGGATCTTACAAATATAGAATTTTTTTCATTATTTTACAGGTGCCGAGGTGTAGCGAAAGGTTGGTCTAGGTAACTGCATTGGTTAATCTCTGGAGTTTATTTTTTTTTTGTTTAGATTGCACTTGAAATGCAACCGAGTATCATTTCTGGGTTTTTGCGTATGCGCATTTTTGAAATATCGCGGCGCAAGATGCTGTCTGCACGCCTTAAGCCCCGTTCTCAGAACTTTGTATTGTCGCCAGCGACACGTCAAATTAACCAATGAGATTTGTTACAAAATTCAAACACCTTTCAATTTTGAATTTTGTGCAAATTTCATTGGTTCTTTTCGACGTGTCGCTCGACTGCTCTGAAGTTCTGAGAACGACTTCCGATTTTGAAGTCTGACAATCTGTAAACTTATAAACTCAATCTTAACCTAATTTTTTATTTCTTTGTCCGCGTAAATAAAGTGGGCCCCATCCAGATTAGCCTTAGCGGCAAAAAGGGAACATCATAGTTCAGGAGGCAGTGAATTTTTTTGTACTTATTTTCCCAGTGGGTTTATATAAATAGTATGTTTGAATAGTGACATTATATGATAAATTGTAAGTCTGAAATAAGAAAAAAAAAAAAGTCCACTTATTATCCCAGTCATAAATATTTGGCATTTATTAAAGTGAATCAGTTTACGTGCATTGGAATGAAACACCTATAAAAAGTCTAAGCTTAAACAGAGATGGACAACTTCCCCGTTTCCACTTCCAAAACGACTGTCGAGTTAGACAAACTCCAATAAGATAACAAATTTTGGAAATGACGCCGCCTCCCATCCACCTGCCCTTTATCGCCATTAATATTATTTTTCTTTTCGCGCCTCCGCGTCGCTCCAGCGCGTCAGTCGATCACAATGTTGCCGGATTTACCGATTTCCGTCAGTAAGCTAACGATCTACCAATTTAAATAAAAATCCAACGATTTGTTCAACTGCGTCTTTAGTCTTTACAATAGAAGCACTTTTAAAAATCTGACACATTTGGACTAAAAATTAAGCGACCATCGCGTCGTAAACCGTATAATCTGACATTCGCAGATATTATAGTTTATTAACTTTTGTTTAGAAATTATAGGTCATCGTTCTATCTGGTTGCAGTATTACGGAGACATTCTCAAAAATCTTTATTATCCCTTATTATGTGTTGTATTGCCGGCATTTCCGAAGATGGTATCTTTAGAAAATATTTTGTCTCATTCATCTACTGAAGTTGAACCTGCATTTGTCTCCAAAAAAAATAAACAAAGAACAAGTTAATAACGAGTTAAAGAACAAATAAGTTAAGAAACAAACTAAACACAGACAAATATTTTTGTGCTTCTTCTGTCTAAAAAATATTTTAATAAAAAGAAAAGCTTGCCCATTGACATGAAATTAATTCTACATATGAGCGAACAAAATTTGTACAAAGGTAAAAAGTGACTGGTACCCCTACTTATTAGTTTTAAATGTTTTTATTAATATACTAATATTATTTAAGTTAATAAGATTTTTTGATATTAAATAATATTATACCTGGCTATTTCTAATTCTTGTTATATTTCTTTTGTTTGTATTTTATTTGCGTGTTCAATTCTATAAACACATAGAAATGCTAATTTTGTACTTAAATATTATATTTTATTTTGTTTGTGCAGTTTATTATACTTTTGATTTTGTTTGATTATTTGATGAAATATCGATATTTGTTAGTAAAAGAAAGCCGTGAAAAATTATCTAATTATTTTATTTAATAAAGCTTTTAAAAGATCATCAAATAGGTAAGAAATAAATTTACTATCTAACAAACCTAGCAACCTTGAGGCCACTCTACCAAATTTTTTCCCGATTTTTTCTTTCGTCGAAGTTCCTCCGCCGACGCACGGCAGCCGCTTTTAGCCCCGCCCCTCTCCCAGATGCGATCTTCTCACTCATCGTGTCACTTCTAGAAGGGAAAACAGAGTTATCTGTCTTTGTTACACTGCGGGTTGGACTGCAACCGTGCCATCTTTTTATCGTATTGAAAATTTATTGCTAATAATAATTTGCCAAACCCGTATGTAAAAGTGAAAAATCTACTGAGAGGCCCTTTAGGAATAGACCCCAGTTAGAGGGTGGATGGGAGATATGACATTATATGGCTGATGAATGCGGTTGGGAGTTTCCGTAAATAAAGTAATTTCTTTGCATATTAGCACTGGCAGTAAAGAGACTTCAAAATAGCTTATTTTTACTTATACTTAAAAATACACCAATTTTCTTTTCATAATAAATTTTGTTTAATTTTTTTTTGTTTCTGATGTATCCATGTCCTCACTGTTCTTATTCGACTAAAAGGAAAGGAGATTTGCCTAAACATTTACTTGGTCACCAGAGTTATGGAGATAATCAATTTACCTGTCATCTATGTCCATACGTAACCAGACGGAAAGGCGATTTAAAAAACATGTAATGTCTCATGAGGCAAACCTTACATTAAAGATGGATCAATTTATAATTGCACTGAATGTGGTTATACTTCAAAGAGGTTAGTACAGTTTACTGATAGATTTTTAAAATGTTTAAGATTTTTTTTGTTGTTTTTAATTTTATATTGACAAAGTAAATATACACAGACAATAGTAACGTGAACACAACTGAAAACAAAAGCAAGGTTTTAATGTAAAAATTACGAAAAAATGTTAGTGTCTTCTTCAAAAGCCAATATCTTCAAAAATGATAAAGCTATTGAGATGAATCATAAAATAAACTAGCGAAAAGAGATGCACCTAGATGATAAAATTATTTTCAAATTCCTTGCTTTTTTAACATATCCCACAGGGTGTTGTTTTTAACATATCCCACACAACCAAACCAAACTTTCACCAAAACAACATGTTATGTTCCCTCATCTCATATAATTGACAGATGGGAATTTTCATTTTTAATTTAGAAAGAGATATGAAAAAGTCAAATAATTTAGCTACAAATTGCTGAAAAGATCATCAAAATCGGTCGACTAAAACGCAATATATTAAACTTTAAAATCCAGCAAAATTTTAAGGTGCCCGTTTTTCGTGCCTGTGAGTAACATAATAAATAACGTAAGCTAAAAAATCAACATCTTCAACAACAAATCAATATACCGAGGTCAACATAAGTCAGGCAACCATTCATCAGGTTATTCATTCTGAAAACGCGTCTATTCACGTCAAGAAACTCTTATATAATTTTATTATATACCTAAAAACTGCAAGAAATTTATTTTCCATTATATTTTTTGGGCTAGCCGAAAAAAGCCTTTATTTACTATCGATAGTTGTGCCTCGGTGGTACGAAAGTACTACCATTGCACACAGGCCGCTATCTCGCGATGCGGGACTTAATATCTTACCGCTACTTTACGACAAGTCGTATGTATATACTCTGCGCTGTGCTCGTCGTTTTGTGGAAATACCCAAGCTCACCTGATGATGGGGTAGGGCCCCGAAACCGGTAGTGAGAGCAGGTTGATCCACATTATGTCGAGATTTTTGATTATGAACTTTAAAAAACATTCAAAAGGTCTTTTCAAGCACTTTAAAAACGGTCATAATCATTTTCTTCGAAAAATGTGTTTTTTCGCCATTATTTTACGGTAAAAGGTTGCAATTTAGTTTTCGAAAAATAAGAAATCACACAGAGTGATAACTCGGCTATTATTACACCTACAGTAATCAGCAAAAAATGAATCGTTTAGTTATTCCAAATGCTTCATTTTTGCTTTATGTGAGTTTTGCGATAAAACGCAAGGTTTTCGTGTGATTTATAAAAAATGGCAGAAAAATATGCAGTTTTTAGATGAAAAATCAATCATGAACAAAAATCAAATCAATGAAAATTTTTAATCCTAAATAACTAGGAAAATATTAATTTTCTGAAAAAATGTTATAGAACATTTTTTGCTTAGAATTCATCCCTTTATTGATTTTTTCTATTAAAATGGGTGATTTATTTTTCACCCCCGAGAAGGGGTGGCACTCGCCCCCAGGGTGAAAGCACACATCGCTACTATGTAACTTTTGCTTCTTACATATATCTGTATTCACTGTTAAAATTTCACGTCAATCGGTGCAGGTGTTCAGAATTTGGACCCCAAAACCCTCGCTTACTGGTCTAATAACATGTTTTTCTTTCAGATTAAACGATCTCCACAAACACGTTGTTCTACATCGCGATAAATTTGAAACTGACTTTTTTAAATGCACTAAATGCGATTACTCCACTTCTGTTAGTAACCATTTTGCCAAGCACGTGTTGACCAGCTGTCAGTCTCAGGAAAGAAGTAATACAGTCTCGAACAGGAGTCAGAGTTATATTGTATTAGAGGGGGCAGACATGGGTATCTATAAGCTCGATAAGAAAGGAGTGGTTAAGAGGAAAAGAGAAAAGGCAGCAGCTGTCGCAGATTCAGACGAAGAGGAGCAGGAGGATTTTTTGGTTGATAGAAACTATAAGAAACGTAGTAAGGTGGTTGTTTTGGGCGGATATGAAGAACCTGAACAATCGTCTTAGTTAAATGTCACTTTAAAAAAATTGCACTTTCTTTAGTTACCATGGATGTAAAATGTAGTGTATTAAAATTAAATATTATCGAGTATCATTATTATGGTGTATATATTATAGCATACAAAAGTAAAGCTTAAAAATTAAATATTTCTCAAAGAGAAACAGATTTTAAGTGGTTTCATTTTCTTATTTCTAAGAAATTAATTAAATACTTTATATTAATGTTATAAAATCTAACGAACTAAGTAGTATTAGCTGAAAAACTTATAATACGGGGCAAATAAAGTTTAATCAAATTTAGTAACGGAATTATCGTTATTTTTAGTTTAGAATAATTTATTCCTTTGTTGTTTCTTTTTTAATATTGTTTCAAAGCAAAAATTGAATCTTGTCAAAAAATAACATATTATACAGGGTGGTCCGGAAACTTCGGCAGCATATTCTGCAGATTAGCAAAAAAGTTCTTATAAATGTATGTCCTAAAATTGCTTAGTTTCGGAGATACAGGGTGAAGAATTTTGATTTCAATATGACTTCTGTTTGTAGGAGGCAGCACCTACATGTTTAACTGTTTTGAAGAAAGAAGTTTTTTTTTTAATTTATTTAATTTTTTTTTTGAAAAAATAACTTTTTGTCTGTACTTATATAAAGCGAGTCAACTACTGAGTGAAAAAATATACATTTCCGTAATTTTCTACATAAAAAAATGTCTCTTGGTAAAAATCGCTACGAGCAAGCTTTCTCAAGATATTTAGAATGGAAATAGTCAATACATGTCATTTTTGACAAAAAATAAACATGGTGAGTAGATAATTATTTGACTGAAATTATTTGAAAATTATAAATTTGGGAACTTTTTGTTTTTTTAAATTCATCAATTTATTTTTCAACATGTTTATTATCAATGTTGACAGGTATTGATAATTTCGAATCAAAATATCTAGAGAAACATTAGATAATGTATATATTTTTACTCTGTAGTTTTATACAGCTGCGACGAAAAATTATTACTCTTCAAACCAGTTAAAAAATATGTAGGTGGCGTCCTCTATAAATAGGAGTCATATTGACATCAAAATCGAATTTTTCATGTCAAAAAAATTCCAGACACATTCCAGGAAACAATCGAAATAAAATGAAACTTCTACCCCATGTATCTCCGAAACTAAGCATTTTAGGACATACATTTTGACTTATTCTTATTTGCCGAATATGCTGCCCAAGTTTCCGGAATACCGTTCGGACCACCCTGTACAAGATATAACATTTATTATAGGTACCATACGATCGAAAAAAAATGGCGTCGAAGACGGCTGGGGAGTGACAATCGATAATAATTTTGGTCCAGCCCTAAACTTCATTACCTGGACCGTACTCTTCTTTATTTTTTAATGGCACTTACTGCCAGTTGGCCTTAAGAAGGTTGTAATTTAATTTTATATTGAATAAACATTATTTTTAAATGGCGAGGAAAAATAATTTTTTGGAAATAGATTTGTGTGTCTGGAAACTTTTGTGTTGTATCCTTTTTTAGCCTTTCTGAATTATTTGACTGAACTTTTGACAAGTTTTATACCAACTTTTAGTAAATGACGTCTAGACGATAAGTAATAAGTAAATAAATGGCGTGTAGAAGATTTCTAGCGCTTGACCTTGCCAAAATTCTTATTGATTGTCGTTCCCCAGCCGCCTTTGACGCGTATTTTTCGGTTATAGTTTTGGTGCCATTCACCGCCTGTGCTGGCACTATCGGAGAATATCGTAAGAAATTGATATACATATACAAATATATGGGTTTAAATAGCGAGTACCTATACGGAAGATGTACCTATTATATAATTACTCTAAAAAAATAAAAAAGTATAATCATTTTGATATCTTTAGAAGGTGTAACTTGTATTATAATTTATTATTCCAGCCAAAAAACTTTTTAGATGCGTTCAACTACGGTAGCGAGCATAGTTTTACGCACCAGTTTTGCTAGTGGGTCATAATTGGGGCTATTTCGTCTATAACGATTTTTTTTAAAGGTACATCATTAAGATTTTAGATGTTCATAAAACATTTAATCACTAGTTGATTAAAAAAGTATACTATTAATATTGTAAATTATAATTTATCCTCTCATAGTTATGTCTATTTAATTTCTGATTTTGTAACAAGCACTTTGTTTACTCAGTTGTGTCATTGAACTGTTTGAATCCATTTTTGCTTTTGATCAAATCGGTGTGAGAAACTATGAAGCTATCAAATGTTGTTTGGGGAGAGTTGAATATCCGGGAAAGTTGAGTTATTGAATGTTATTGCACCCAACAACGCGCTAATTACGCTCTCCTTTATACGTTAACATTTTTTGGCAATGTTATTAACATTTGAAATTGTCACAACACAACACGACGCCTAGTTCGAATTCTTTTTTACCTATTTTTTACTACCTGAAACAGTGTTACATCACACAAACCTCCTACCTGAATGTTTTATAGTCTCAATAACTGCACTAGCAAAAAACTAAAATACTTAATACATAGGATTTCAATATTATTTTAATGCGATCAACATGAACTGTAACCGGGACGGCGTGAAACACATAGCGAAAATTTCTGATTTCTGCCGTATGCAGCGCTGCGGTCAGAATTTTTTGAAATCAACTGAAATGCACCAAGTCTATTGACACACACTGCTCATTCAGGCCGGTTCGAGGCCGGATGAGATCGGATATCTCACGAATAAGAGTCGATTTAGGCACTCGGCCAAATAGGCCCCGTCCTGACTAGCATTAGCAGCAAAATGGAAACGTTTAACTTGAAATACTTACTTTTTTTATTCAATAATTCAGAATATCGAGTGTGTTGCAATAATCTTTCGTGAATCCGACTATACAGGGTGTTTCAAAAAACATGTGCCATCTCTCGTGGGGAGATTCTTCACGTAAAAATAAGATTTATTTTTTATGTCAACATAGGTCCGATTCTGCTTTGTTTCGTAGCTACAGAGTGTTAAATCTTAATAATCTTTCGATTTATTATAATTTTCTTCTTAAAGTACTATTAGTGATTCGAATGAACTTTTGAGGGTAAAAGTTACTATAAGTGCTACCAAGGGATAGAAGGCAATGAAAAAGCAAATAATCTAGCTAGGAAAGGAGCGAACACTCCACTAACTGGTCCAGAACTGTTCTGCTTTCCAAGTGGTAACAAACTCAAGGCGGAACTCAAGAACTTGGAAGATTCCATCCGCAACCTGGAATGGAAATCTTGCAATGGTCTAAGACAATCGAAGAAGTTTCTGAGGGCTTATGATCAAGAAAAATCACAGATCTTTCTGGGTCTGAGTAAGAACAATCTTCGGATTGTCACGGGGTTTTTAACAGGACACTGTCTCCTCAATGAACACCTCAGTAGATTGAAACTAAGAAGAAACGGCGAATCCAGATTCTGTGGGGAAACACCAGTACACCTCATCACTGAGTGCGCCGAGACGACAACCATTCGTGCCATGAATTTTGGTACGACTGATATTGGAGATGGAGAACTACCCTCTATAAAACCGTCCCAGATACTGGCTTTTGTCAAAGCCCTGGGACTGTATGATGAGTTATGATTCAAGAAAGGGGGACACAATGGATCTGTAAGGTCGAAGTGATTAACCCCCCTCCCACTCATTCTAAATTCTAAAAAATTTCTACTATAAGTGCTACATATTTTAATGCTAAAAAAGTGTCGATAAATACATCAGGGACGTGCATATTATGGGTTATCATTGGAATCTTTTTCAAACAAAAACATGTGCGCCAGTGACTTTTTTTCTTTTGATATCAAAATTGTGTAGGCCGTTTATTGCCATTTAAAAGTTATCTCTTGATATTTTGTCGAATTCGGCCTCCTTGATGAGATAAACGCAATTTTATTAATCACAATTAATAAAATTAGATTTTACCTAATTTATCATTAAATATTATTAATACTAGTTATTATTACTATTACTGCAACCTACAGCAATTTCAAATACAAAAATAAATGTATTTAAGATAATTACAAAAAAACTAATTTTAAAAATTTTTAACATCCTGTAACTCTAAAACTATGCATTTATGGGAACTTGTTTTCATTTTTTTGATGAGGAATCAATTAGTACTTATTTAAAACTTTCGCGAGTTAATGATATTAAATTTTTTAAAGGTTGCTATTGACTTGGATCAAGGCAAATTAATAAAATTGCGTTTAACTCATCTAGGAGGCCGAAATCGGCAAAATATCAAGACACAACTTCAAAACAAAAAAACAAAATCGGCATTAAACTGCTTACATTATCTCGCCAACAAGTGAAAAAAAGTCAGTGGCGTACATGCTATTTTTACAAAAATATTCCAGTGATAACCCATATGCACGTCCCTGGTGAATATGTCGACACTTTTTTAGCTTTAAAATATGTCTCATTTACTTTTACCCTCAAAATTTCATTAGAAACGCTAAAAGTACTCGGAAGAAAATTATAATAAATCGAAAAAATATTAAGACTTTAACACCCTGTAGATACGAAACAAAGCAAAATCGGACCTATGTTGATATGAAAAATAAATCTTATTTTTACGTGAGGAATCAACCCCATAAGAGATGGCACATGTTTTTTGAAACACCTTGTATGTATTAAAACAAGAGGTTAAAGCCGGGACCCCATTAGCGAACACCCGACGTGATGCCACGCTATCCCACATGTTGCGACGTGGGAATGGGTGTACACATTAGGTAACACGTGTTAACACGCCTGAAATTTTTATTGGAGTTAAAAAAGTTATCAGTAGGGTTACGAAAATACTAGAAGTATCGATACCCATACCGATATTAGATTATAATCATAATACCAGTACACCAATATATTCAGAATCGAATATCGATATTATTAAATCAATCTTTTGGGGATCAATCTTTTGTTGCCGATTTTTTCTGGATCTATCTTGTTATATCCGATGTTGAATCGATTCAAAATATCGATTTATTTTATTATTTTGGGGCATCCCTACTTCAACTACAAAAGTAGATAGCTGCGGGACTGCCTCTCTAGTCCCGGGGACTAGAGAGGCAAGCGGGGAACAACACGCCGTGACACACGTCGGTGAGTTCTGGGACCGACGAATCAACCATCACACGTGTCATAGCGGGTTATACCGTCGGATGGCGTCGCGTGTTGCCTAGTGTGTACGCAATACATGTAATTAAATGGAAAAACATATGCACAGATCTTCATGACATGGGGTAGCATGGCATCACGTGGCGTAGCGTGTTGGCTAATGGGATCCGGGTTTTATGGTTGCAAACATATCGAAACAAATTTGGAGGTTGAAAAATAAGATAAAACTCTTAAGAAATAAGTATATTTCTATATAAACATTTAAAATTAGCTTAATTCTAGTTGATTAGTTAATTCTAGTTGCCATCTAAAATAAAATAAATAGGCATAGTAAAAATACCACAATAAGAATTTTTATGAGAACATTGATTTCTAATATATAAAATGTATCAAATTTACAGATTAGTTGTATAAAAATATACACATAAAACCACCAAAATAAGTAGAAAAGATAAGAACTTTTATATAATATACTCGTATAAAAATACAATTGTTATAAATAAAATTTTATGTCGATTTTATAAAACGATGTAAAGCTGTGCTATTTTTTGAGTACTCAACAATTGGCTTCTGGAGGTGGTAACGGTGCATTTTCTTCATATATCATCATCAGTGAACTATAAGAACGTCTTTTTTTTGTTCCCTAGAAAAAAATCTTTTATTAATTACATATTTTCATAGGTTTGTAAAAATTATACATTAATAAATAATGATCTGTACACTTAAATTTTAGTTATATAACATTAGACAAAGTATAATGCTACATAATAGTTAAGGACGCTAGAAATCTCGGCATATATTTTGATTCTAATTTAAAATTTGATATACATGTAAAAAATAAATTGAAAATTGCATATATGCGACTAAAAGGTTTGGTTTATTTTAAGAAACATCTTCCTCAGAATACAAAATATTATCTGTGCAATTCGCTAATTTTGTCCTTGTTTGATTACGGAGATGTGGTATACGGCTCTTCATTGACTCAAATGGTTGCCAGATCCATTCAAAAACTTCAAAATTCCTGCATGAGATTTTCATATAATATCTCATTTCGTACACATATTACGCCATATTCAAATCAATTTGATATTCTGTCTATGGTAAATAGGCGAAAACTTCATATGTTAACATTTATCTACCGTATCTTACAAACTGGCCAACCGCCTTATTTAAAATCATTGTTTATACCTTTTGACCACGCTCATGTAACAAGAAACTTACATTGTTTCAGAATACCTCAACATAGGACGGCTGGCTTTCAGAAATCGTTTTCTTTTCTTGCGCCGCAATTATGGAATTCTCTTCCAATCAGTGTTAAATGCTTTAAATCACATTATTTTAATAAATAATGGCGAGTCTTAAATAAACAAATATTTTCAGGGCTGGTAGATCTCTACCACTCTGACTAGTCTAAAAAAACGTTCTTGCCTTTTTGTGTAATGTTTTTACAGTTTTGAAAAAGAAATAATATTTAAAAAGCTGTTTTTTTTATAAATTACCGATAATTTTACATCACTAGGCTAACGTAACTGTGCTAATAACTTGCCGATGTTTAGGTGAGAATCGGTCTTAAATGGACGATTTTCCATCGATCTATACAGGGTGCTACAAATTCGAGGTACGAGCATTGGTATCTCAGTAACCGTATAATAGATACGAACATGGTTAAATTGGGGCAAAGTTGAGCTTTGTGATGTTCACCAAGATGCCATCAAAAAAGTTTTAAAAATTTCAAGGATGAGTTTTTTGGAAAAAACGGATTTTTATGAAAACCAATTTTATTTTTTCCTGTCATTATTTTTTAGAAAATCAAAAAACTAATTGCACTTTCTCATAGCCACTTTATTATGGCTATCTGCTAGTATTTTTAGATTTTCAATTTAGCTGATAATTTATGAGATACAGAGGCCAACTTAATATTTTTAAATACGGACCTGCATTTTTATTTCAGATTTTGAAAGAACTCGGTCTACTGAGTACAATGATATGCCACACTTTATACTTTTTTTTTGCTTTGGGTACCTGAACAACAACAAAACTATTTAATAATTATTTAAAATAATTTCAAGTCCGACTTTGGTTTTTTAAATTATTTAATCTAATTATATTCATCGCAACAATATTGATCAGCGCTAATTAACATTGAATAAGGAAACTTGAGCCAATTGGAAGATTCAAATAAATAATATCCAGGTCAGCAATTTCAATAAGATATTATTTTTAACTTTTTTATTGTAAATTTGATATCTCAGTGTGTGATCTAATAATATGCATAATATTAATCGTAGTTATTTTTAATAGTAGTAGTTTCTAATGCTCTACATGTTCGAAAGGATTACCCTTTTGCACAAATTTATTTTTCGTTCAATTTTATTTATAGCTCTTTGAACTTTCTTCTTATACTTCCGAATGTATTTTGTACTCTTTATTGTAAATAGTGAGATGTATTGATTTCACTTTTAAAAATGATGTCAAGTAATGTCCTCCTCGCCCCTTGGCGACAGGTCTAGGAACCCTCGCTGGGCATTATACTGCCCTACCATTGCCAATCCATCTTCCGGGGAAATTATTTTTATATTATTTTTTATTATTGCATTTGATTTTCTGTATTCAATGTTTTACGCCACGTCATTGTTAAGTTTGAAAGCTTATTAATATTGTAACGATGAATAGATTAAATATTAAAAAAAACAGGGCCGGACTTGAAATTAGTTTAAATAAATTGTGTTTAAATGTCCAAAACAAAAAAAAAAATTAAGTGTGGCATATCGTTGTACTCAGGAGATCGAGTTCTTTCAAAACCTGAAATAAAAAGTGCAGGTCCATATTTAAAAAAATTAAGTTGGCCTCTGTATCTCATAAATTATCAGTTAATTTGGAAATTTAAAAATACTATCAGATAGCCCTAATAAAGTGGCTAGTGGAGAAAGTGCAATTAGTTTTTTGATTTTCTAAAAAGTAACGACAGGAGAAAATAAAATTGATTTTCAAAAAAATCCGTTTTTTCCAAAAAACTCAGCAATCCTTGATATTTTTAAAACTTTTTTGATGTCATCTTTGTGAACATTCCAAAGCGGAACTTCGCCCCAATTTAACCATGTTCGTATCTATTACGGTTACCGAGATACCAATGCTCGTACCTCGAATCTGTAGCACCCTGTATATATTATCTTTATATTATTATTATAATTTTTCATTAATGTAAGGTTAAGTACTTACTTCAGCGCCATTCGCAGATGTGTCATCGCCACTACTGCTGCTCGACATAAACCCTTCCTCTAGTGTTAGTGCTTTAGATAAACCTTCCAATTCCATTTCTATATAAAGTTGATGCAGTTGATCGTTGACCATCATTGGCTAAAAAAATAAATTCAATTGAACCCTAATTTTATTTAGAAATGTTAAGAAACGATGAAATAAGCTTAAATATTTTATATAATACTAACCTGATTGACATTTTTGAGGACATTTAAATCGTTTTTAAGTATATCTTCTAGATCTTTGACGGATACTTGGTATCGATAAATTAGTTCTGGAGACATGGATACAGATTCCAACCATGGCGGTTCTTTTTTCCTCATAGGGTATGATTTTTGGTGTTGTCGTAATATGTCCTTTAAGGAAAACTAGTATTTGAATATTTTAATCGTCAATACTGAAGGAACATAAAGTTTTATCAATGTCTTGTTTATGTCCACAGTTAAAAACATCTGATTTTATTCATTTTTAAAATGGCGCATCTCATAATATATGACACGGAGGCTCAAAGGAGAACGATCTTGGTGGGATATGTTAAAGACAGTGTTTACACCACTCGACCAACTATTGTCGACAATATGAGGGAAATGATTGTGGCTGCTTTTCGAAGTAGAATCTCACATATCCCTTTGAACACTAAAAAATCTTTTGATTTTATGTCATCTAGGTAATTTTTGTCACTCAATACGTGTATATTTAGTTTTAATTCTGTAATAAGTAAAATATATTTTAAACGTGTATATTTTTATTACCGTTGAATATTACAATCAATATCCTTTTATTTTTGTTAAATTAACAAGAGTATATTGCAGCTACCTAGATTTTATCAAATAATAAATATCTACGGACGTAAAATTCCGAGTGTTCCGAGAAATGACGAGCGTTCCATTAAAAAAAAAACAACTTTGATGTGTAACTTATTTTGGGAACACGCTGTAGAACTCTAGTATATATTTTTATAAAATGATTTCATTTAACCTACATATACTCCCTAAAGTTCATTTCGATATAAACTATCGTTCCTCTGCCTAAGCCTCTGCGTCGCGTCGTATGGGAGGCGCCACCATCAATAAATTAAAACTTAAATTTCATTCAAATTTTATTTCTTTAATGATAATTTATGAATAAATAATTTAATGGAGTTATTATATAAAACATACACAGGGTGAGCGAAAAAAAAAATCGGGATGACCTTTAAAAAATATTAGGCGATTTTCATATAAAAATTTTTAATTTGACGTTTCTCTAAAATGTTATTTATACAGGGTGAACCAAAATCACAACATACTTGTCTTTTTTTCTTGTAAACTGGCTTTGCAGAAAAATTTGTAGAGGCAAAAAAGTTCCTAAATTGACTTTTAACTAGAAACATTTTTATTTCAAAATTAGACAGGAGTAAAATTTATAGTGAAACATTGAAAAAGGACTAGCTCTTTGAACACTCTATATGATAATAAAATATTTATAGCTGTAAGTATTATTCCACACAAAAACACGACTTGATAAATAACATCAATAATAAATAACTTACTTGATCCATACATCAGATTTCAATTTTTAACTTGAACCGTTTTTGAAATACTTTTTTTGAACTTTTTTCCTTACTTTTTTGAACTATTTTAAAAACTGATCTTGGTTCACATTATACCGGGTGCGTCTCAAAACCCCTATAACTTTTTTATTTTTTCAGATAAAAAAACGAGATTTAGTATGTTAGTATATGACATAAATTGAAATTGATTGACGTATTCAATTGTTTTTGGTCACTTCCTGTTTCACCGGAAATGACTACAACTTTTGAATTTTAAATAGCACCCTCGTTTTTTGTTTACTTTATTTGATAGAAAATGACACCTTGAAGAGAATGACATATCATATGTCAACTTTTGACATTTTCTCATACGGTTTATTTAAAATTGTAACATGCAGTTCACAACGACAATTTGACTCGAAATGGCAAGTGTGTGGTACCAAATTATTCGTAAAAAAATGCTTTTTCCAAATAAGCTAATGAGCCACCCTCGTTCCATTTGAAAAAATTAAGATATGATTAAAAATACGATTTGAGCATCTTTAAACCGACCAGGACAACACACGAGAAACATTAGACACTGAAATCTATTTTTCCAAGGCTGCTTGATTAAAAATTAGTGTTTTTAACATAGCCATGGAACTCTAGATTGAAATTTAAAATACGATTTGTTTTAAAGCGAAAATGTCAAAAGTTGACATATGATATGTCACTCTATTCCCAATGTCATTTTCTATCGAATAAAGTAAAAAAATACCGAGGGTGCCATTTAAAAATCAAAAGTTGTAGTAATTTCCGGTGAAACAGGAAGTGACCAGAAACAATTGAATACGTCAATCAATTCTATTTTACGTCATATACTAACATACCAAATCTCGTTTTTTTATGTGAAAAAATAAAAAAGTTATAGGGGTGAGCCTCTTTTGAGACGCACCCGGTATAAGCAAATAAGTTTTTAGGGAAACGTAAAAAGAAAAAGTTTGTTTCATATACAGAATTTTTCTGTTACTAAAAAGCAATCACGGCCAGAATTTTTAGCATTTATTTAGCATTTATTCTATACACCCTGTATATGCTCCAAAGGCACGGGAAGTTAAAATTACTTTTTGTTGCTATTTTTATATTTTTACAGTTTGGGGAATTTTATGCCAAATTTGAAACGAAATAATAATGAATATGATTGAAAAAAAGCTTCAAACGGCTGGGGAATGACAATACATGATAATTTTGTCGAGGTCAATCTCTAGACGTCATTTACTAAAAATTGATATAAAACTTAAAATTCACTAATTATAGAAAGGTTAAAAAAGGATAGAACGTTTCCAGACACACAAATCTATTTCCAAAAAAATATTTTTTCTCGAATTTGAAACTACACTATTTTAAAAATCACTTTTCTCAATATAAAAATAAATTACAACATTATTAAGAACTGGCAGTAAGCGCCATTAAAAATTAAAGAAGAGTTCGGGCCAAGTAATGACGTCTAGGGCTTGACCTTGCCAAAATTATTATTTATTTTTTTTCCATCGTATGGTACTAGATTCTAGATAGAGTTTTCTCCTCAATAAAGACAATAAAACGATACGATACTGTATATGGAGTAGAACATGGTAGATAGAGAGTTATACCAGAGTCTATAACTACGTCTGTTTTTACATATACTCACATCGTCAGTACGACTAGTCCTGTTCTGTGATGTGGTATCGTCATTTGATCCAGACCCAGTGTCAGTTTTCAGAAACGAGGAGTACGAGGAAGAGTAACAACTGCTCTCTTCATCCAAGTTGTTATTTTTTCTGTAGCTAATTCCTAGTTTAGGTTTAGGAATTTCCTGCATCTGAAAATAAATAAGATAGACATGCTTTATATAGGAAATAAATAAAATATGAGGAACAATCATTTTAAACTTGGACGAGTCAAATAATCTTTAGTAGTTTTATTTAATTTGACGAGTAAAAAACATTTAATTCTAATTTAAAGCCAAATTTACAAGGCGATATTTTTAGGTACATTTCCTTCAATTTTGGATTGCACCTCTTGTTAGTTTTCTTTAGTATCGCCATGTAAGCAAAGGAAGATGTACACGTATAAGTTATTAAGTCTAATGGATAAACATGTTTAAAGTTATCGTTCTCATTATGGAAGATACTTTTTGTATTATATTTTGGTAATATTTAAAATGTGCATTATTTGATGATAATAGCCTTATATACAAGGGTAATGCGCTATATATATACAAGGTTAGTGAGCTAAGACGACGACCATTCGTGCCTTGAACTTTGGTACGGCTAATGTCAAGGATGGAGAGCTGGCCTCTGTGGAGCCGTCTCAGATATTGGCTTTTGTTAAAGCCTTGAGACTATGATGAGCTATAACTCGTTATTACTCAAGAAAGGGGAACACATAACAGATCTTTAAGGTCGCGGTGACTAACTCCCCTCCTAAATATTCTACATTCTATATTCTACAAGGGTAATAGGTAGGTATGTAAATGTAAAATTAATCCAAAGTTTAAAATTTTAAACTAACAATTTTATCCTTTAATATTTTATGGTATATAGCTAACTATATGTGAAACTGAAACATGAATCTTTGAACTGAAAGAAAAACTGAATCATGTAACATTTTTTGGGATATTTTTTACTTTTTCTAGTTTTAAAATTTTATTTGTCCTACTTTTACTCGCATAACTACTATTTTTGGAGATAAGATTGTACTCAAATATTCCAATCAATGCAATTGTGACTGGGTGTTTCCCCAGGAACTTAATTTAAACTTAGCTTTTATTATTTTATGTTGATTTTTAAGTTTGTTTCAGTCATTATGGTTTCAGTGGTTATATTTTGAAACATTTGAAATACATATAATAAAAATCCTGGATTTATTACAGAAATGGATTATTATTAACTGGGAACGATTTTTAGAATTGATTGCTATAATTTCAGTACGTGTAAATCAACCTTTCAAAGCTAATTCTACAGAAACTTTTCGCGACATACTGACCTGGTAATTAATCCTAAACTCGTGGTCTGGGTTTAAACGTGTAAGATAATAATGGAAATATTCTATGTTTTAATCGAATATGTCACAACGAGACAAAAAAAGTGGTCTGATACATTTCGTCTATGAGGTATTGTTGTCAGATTTCGGTGACTTTAAATTACTAGTGCAAAAGATTTTGCACTAGTAATTATAAGTCCACTACAATTTTTTTTACCGAAATATGCGTTTCGCATATTGCAGGTTTGGTCCAGCAACCCCTAGTCTTCACACAATATTCCTAAACTTTTATTTGTGTACCTGGTTAATTCAATATCCTTCCCATCTAACTCATCTGTATACATACAGTGTCCCAGATAAAGTTTGCATCATATGGAACTTTTTTTATTTATTGACTTGATGAAATTTGACTTGGGCGATAGTTTCTGCTTTGATATAGATTAAAAATTTACTCTGTTGCCGTCGGGTATCTATCAAATTGGACGTTTAAAGTAATAAATGGCTAAAAACGGGTTTTCGTGGCTAAATTTAGAAAAACCTTACTTAAAAAAGTTGTCTTTCTTTAATTCTACATAAATATACCAGTTTCCAGCCATCTAGATGAAACCATTTTTTCGCCATAGCCACCAATTCTCGTGATAGAAGGAAAAAAAACTGACATGAACCCGTTTATCATTCAAATATTTATCTAGTATTCATATATTTAGTTCAATGTTTTTAATAAATCAATAGTTTTTTATGAAAATCTATAAATCAATCTATAATAATTCTTCTATATATCGAGGTGACAATATTTTTATACATTTTTATGTCTATATATTGCTAATGTAATCAATGGGAATTTGTAGCCTTCCCCACCAGTCTATTTTATGAGATAGAGCAAAATTACTCTATATCAAAAAAGTTACAAATTTCTCGATGATTACAATAGTAATATTTAAAATACCTGTCCACCTGCATATTTTGAGAAAAACCCTGTTTTCTGATTGACTATCAGAGAAGCGCCCCATAGCGAATATATTTCGTACTTAAAAAATAATTTCCAGTGATTTATGTTGGTCGATTTACTTATTACAATATTTTTTTCTAAAGTTATACGATACGTAGTTTCTGAGATACAGCCGGCATCAATTCTTAGTTGGCCACCCGGTACGAATAGAAATTTTATGATTCCATTTCCATAAATTCAGGAACTTACTTTGTGTCATTCAGTGATATTTTCATCACTTTTTGTCTACAAGTAAATTAATTTTTTTCTTTAAAAAGCTATTAACAGATTCGAGTAAATTTAACTGAATTTAACTGAATATATGACCCCTAGGTAAATATTTCCCCTGACAAACGAACTACCATCAGTTATTTTGCTTCTTCTACAACAAGCGGCTGCTATTGGTTAAAAATTACAAAATTTTATTTTTCATCTAGATGGCTAAAAATTGGCACACCTATATAAAATTAAAATGGAATTAACTTTTTCAAATAAAGTTTTTCGAAGTTCTACCCAGCTAACCTATTTTTACCCATTTCTTACTTTAAAGGGTCAAATTTGACAGATATCTGGGGACAACAGGCAAACTTTTCTTAAGTCATTTTAAACTATTGCCTAAGACAAATTCACACAGTCAAATAAAAAAGTTTCATATGATACGAACTTTTATCTGTGACTGTATAATCGAGGGCTTCTGCACGTAGCAACAGGCTACCACGTATGTAGCTGCAGGCAACTCTGCTTTTCTTTGTGCCTTTATCTCTGTCAATTGGTTACACGTTATATGTAGGCTGTTGTTAATCTTTGTTTTACGCGTTAAAATACAGACCACGGATTTAGAATGACCAGGCCGATATGCAATAAGGAATGGGATGCTTGAATTGGCAACCTTAGATTCAGATTTGTACTGTCCCGCTTGCGTTTCTCCATCGGGCGGGCTGACTACCGGCGTACCTGGCGAACAGACCGAAAGCAGTCCCATGTCTTTTCGAGAACACTCGGACATAGCCTAAAAATAAGACAAGGAATCGCCTGACTGATACTTATCCCGTTAATAATATTGCACAACATAAACCGAAAACCGGGTGCGTCCAAAAAGTGGCTCACTTAGTTTTCCTTAGTTTTACTTTTTTATTTTTTTTCAGATAAAATAACGAGATTTGGTATGTTAGTATATGACATAAATTAGGAATGATTGACGTATTCAATTATTTTTGGTCACTTCCTGTTTCACCGGAAATGACTCCAAATTTTAATTTTGTGGCACCTCCGGTATATTTTTATTTTATTCGATAGAAAATGACACTCTTAAAATGACATATGTCAACTTTTGACATTTTCCTATATGGTTTATTTGAAATTGTAACATGCGGTTCATAACAACAATTTGACTTGAAATGAAGTGTTGGTACCAAATTATTCGTTAAAAATGCTTTTTCCAAATATGCTAAAGAGCCACCTTTGTTCCATTTGAAAAAAAATTATGTTTATTATATTTAGATATGATTAAAAATACGATTTGGGCATATTTTAACCGACCAAGACAAGACACGAAAAACATTAGACGATAAAACCTATTTTTCCAATGCTCATTGATTAAAAATTAGTGTTTTTAACGCAGCCATGGCACTCTAGATTGAAATTTAAAATACACTTGTGTCTTAAGTTGATATATGATATGTCATTCTATCCAGAGTGTCATTTTCTATCAAAAGTAAAAATATACCGAGGGTGCTAATTAAAAATCAAAAGTTGTAGTCATTTCTGGTGACATAGGAAGTGACCAAATGAATACGTCAATCAATCCTAATTTAGGACATATACTAACATTCCAAATCTCGTTTTTTTATCTGAAAAAATAAAAATTTATAGGGGTGAGCAACTTTTGAGATGCGCCCGGTATATCTTTGATCGCAGGGAATAACAACTATTTTGATTTAAGCAAAAATAAACATTAAGCAAAAAGTGGGTTTAGATGAAAATAACGAAAATAATTTTTCAATAGCCCAGAGATTCAGTCAAAGAATTGTTTAAATTATTATATAAATATTTAAAAAGATACGGAGGGCCAATTTTTTGATCAAATTTTGAAACATTGTGGAAAAATATGTATTTCTGTTTGAGTTACATTAGGCAAAGTAAATCTAACAAACATATTTCATATTACAGTAATTTTTCTTTATTATGTCGCAATAAATTATAAGACTAGAAAATAGAATATAAAATATAGATTGACTAACCACTTTTAAGTTTTATGTAAACATCAAACACCATAGTATAAAAAATAGAATCCGATTTCGTTACCCAAAGACATATAATACTTATGTTAGAAAGAAATAGTTGAAAGTTTAAAAAGACCATATTTTTAACGTGTTTGAGTAAATCAGGTCAGTTACAGTTAAAAGAACTATGAACTTTAATTGCTGTATTTCTGCCTCATTATAGATTATCTACAACTAAAAAATATGCTCATATTTTTACTGTTAACGTATTCCTTGCGATCACAGAAATATTGTCATGTATTATTAGCCTTACTTTATTGGCTACACTTGCGGAAGCAATAGAGCCCATCCTACTTCCTGGTTCGGCTTTAACGGAAGTCGCTTGAGAGGAAGGCCTATGACAGACTGGCGTCTGCGTATTTGAGCTCATGTCAAATCGGGTCATGTCAGTAGCAGGTTGAACTTCCGGATGAATCTAAAAAAATAAGTTATATAAATCAAGGGGTACCTACACATAATATTTAGATGGTGGCCCTCTAAATCAGGGCGCTGGATGTGACCGGGGAATAGCTAGTGATAAAACATAAGAAAAAAACATCTAGGTTTTTGATTTACTAACATTTTAGACATGAGAATTATTTTCATGTTTGCATTGTCATTTTTTCTGTGTTATAAAAATTTGGAGTAACCCGAAACAACGCATATTTTTATACGAATTACGAAGAAATTAAAATCGGTTGCTCTAAAAAAGAGATATCACCATATGAAAGTAAAAATACAATTGACCGTCCTTCTCCAATTGTTTGGTTTGGTTTGGAAAATATGTAAAAATGACGTGAAGAAATAAAGCTTGATTTTCATGCATATTTTGTCCGACGATACGATGATACGATATTAATTTTATTGGTTGAATTTAAAGACTTCGATGGGTTAGAAAATTACGAAGTTTTCAAATTTATTGCATTTACATGCCTCCGTTCATCGGATATACGATTTGCTTGTGATTGGTGTCAATTTATATTTTCATTTCCGTACCGATTTCGCTGTTTTACTTATAGTCCAAGAGCTAGCAACGTTTCCAAGAGAGAATTTTATGAAAGCTGATTCCTTAATATATCTTTTGCTGTGCTCTTCTGAACAGAGTGCGGACCGTCTGGCTGCCGGTGGACGTTGCGTTTACTAGTGCGCATCATATCTGTATTCAACATTTGTTCACTACTGCGCAGCATAAGTTCGTCCTGTATTTCAGGAACTAAGGAGGCGAGGACAAACCTGTGTGTAGCATATTTAGTTTCATAAAAAAGTAGCAAAGTAATGTGAAAATCGCATCATTGTAACTCTATACATATAGGGAAATTAAAATAACTTTGGTTGCACATCATAATACGACCCATGATATCGTTGATGACGTGCACCCAAAGTTATTTTAATTACCCTTATAAACAGAAATCCCATAAAAAACGAAAATGGGATAGCCTGTCCAGATGTGATGCGCTGTAGTAAACCGCAGCCAGACGGCTCGCCGCTAGGTCAGGAGAGCATAGAAAAAGACATATTAAAGAACCAGCTTTCTTAAAATTCTCGTTTTCCTGACGGTAGCTCTTGTACTATTATATTTTTATTAAGGTTAGATTAAATTTGTCAAATAAGTATCAAAAAGTCCGTTATCGTAAGATCTTTCTTCGTCGACCGGCTGGAGTAAAAAATTTACGGATGAAAAGTGGCGCGCAAACGCTATGACCAATCAGAGCGCCATCGGACCATCGTATCATCCGATAACGGACGCATGAAAATTAAGCTTAAGCGTGCAATTTATTGAGGTCCTTATAATATTAATAACTCTGTTTTTTCTCAGGTAAGATTTCGAATGGATTTCGACAGAGGATGACAGAAAAAAAGCAGATGACGTCCATACCAATCTTAGATACCAGTATCTATTTATTTCGCTAAAAAAAATTCTAATATTCTTTAAGTTAACTATGATGGGTTTATAAGTAAATGCGTCGTGCGTCGTCTGTTGTTGTTTTTATCAAGTTATATTGGTTTATTTCAAAAATGACAGATCATATTTTAATATTGTTGGAGTGACGCAACGATGAACGATGCACGGACGCAGATGCGTATGAACTCGACTTAAGATTTCTGAGGCTTGTCAAAATCTTGCCAAATTATAGGTTATAATTTGTGTCAAATTATGTGAAATGACCTGCGTTTTGGAAGATGATGCATTTTGATTCGTGTTATTGCGTGTGTTTTGTTTCTTTTGAAGTTAGGTAGAGGAAAAATCGAGGGAAAATTAACTGTAGACCACAGTTTATAGTTAATATTCGGTGCCCAGACAGAGAGTTTTATACACCAGTAAAATTACCATCAGATGATAGGCAAATAATAAATTTTAGTACTGCAGAAAGATAATTTAAAAAGGTACTGGTTTAAAAAAATTAAGATTAAAATTAATCAAATTTAAGGTATAAAATTCAGTGTTATCATTAATAAAATATTTTGTTTTATTTACTCCTGTGCAATATTAAAATTATTTTATTTGTACATAAGTTATATTGATAATTATAATAATAAATGCAGGGAGTTACTTGAAGTTTGAAAGTAAGAAATAGTTCTTTTTAATATTTTTGGTATGTAGTGTTTTGTTTAAAATACTCCCAGTTTGTTTGGTATTAACACTACAGTAATTTTTTTTTAAATAAAATAACTCAATTAGATTTTTTCAGTTTTATACAGTTTTTTCACAATATTTTGAAGTATGCATTCCAATTGTATCAACTTATTTCTTTGTAAAATAAAACCAACTTTCGAACTAGGAATTAATTTACAGTGATATCTTTTTTTACTGATATACATATAAATATTATTTGTTTCTTAAGTTCTGTCATTATCGGGTCCCAAGTTATAGCTCTATTATTGAACCACCCTGTACAGGTTTCTTACCCTTGGTGGAGTTGCATTGGCTGGTCTAGCTGTGGGAGCAGCGGTGACCGGTATAGAAAACACCGGTACTGTTGGACAGAGAACTGGTGGTGTTGGAAACATCGTGTTGTAGAATACATTTGCTGGCAAGTATTGCACTGCAAACGTTAATAAATAAAACAGTAAAGTATTTTAAATTAATGTCTACTTTTTGCTGCTAGAGCTAATCTGCACGGGACCTATTTTGTTTAGGCGGAGTTCGAACTGCGGTCCTCGGCCATATAATGACTTACCGATTTAGCGACTGTCTAAATCCACACTTACGAGATATCAGACCTCTAAGTGGTGTGAATTGAGTAGTGTGCCAAGAGATTTTATTCTCTTGCCTTAAAATGATAGGATGGTGGAGTTTTAAAACTAATTTCTAGTGTTGTAGATTCAAATCGCTAGATACTGTTTTTATAATCGGGTTAGGACCAAAAAGGAGTTTCAAAACTTACAGATCAGCGGTTCAATTCTTTACATGCGTAACTTAATTTTAAGGATTCTCCTAATTTCAGTAATTAAAAAATCTTTATTAGTCTTACCTTGATATCGAGGTAGTGGTTCAACGTAGGATCTTTGTTGGACAGAGGCGGGGAGGTAATATACAGGGAAAATCCCTGTATTCATGGCCATTGTCCCGTTTAAGCCTGCATTGGTGGATTGATTGGTTAATGAAAAAGGAGGCCACGCATTAACTTCATGCATCTATTCAGAAGTTTCATTTATATTAGACTTATTACTTTAAGAAAGTTTTCTCGTTAGTTTCAGAATTCGTTATTATACAGTGACTGCCAAAAGATGGTAACAGATGGGGTCAATTTTTCACATAAAGTGTTTCTCGGTAACTCAATATTTTCTTTTATTTATTGTCATATTTTGCCATTTGCCATGGCATTTGACTGCCATTTTTTTGCAATCACTGTGTTTAGTGGGAATATTCATAATTTACCTCTGTTTGAAGTGGCTGAGTTGTACGCCGCAGGTCTTGTTGATTGGTTGACTGATGCGTGGCAGTATAGTGATGCATTTGATTACGTCTACAGTATTCTTGGGTATTATTATTATTTGCATGATGTTTTGTCATCTTGTGACAGTCACCTTCCCATGAATGCGATCCGCTTCGTTTAACACCATGCGTTTGCTGAAAAGTAAATTATTAGTTTGGTTATCTGGTTGGGTAATATCTAGATTTATATATAACATTTTCTTATGAGGTTAATAAGGCTAATCTTTTATTAGAACGTCATTCTATTACACAATTTCCGATAAATATTAAATAAACAATTTATCTTTACCTGGTTTTCGTCTCCTCTTAATGTTTCATTTGCATGCTTTTCTAATTTTTGATGGCATTTCTTTGCATCTTTGTTATGAAATCTTTCCTCGCGGTGCCTTTGGATTAAAATTTTTTCCATATCCTCGTTATGTCTAAAATTAGTATTATTGAAATAATATAAAACTTTAATTTAAAAAGATAGTTTAATAAAAATATTTTTTTCCGTAGTAATTAAATGAATGACTACCCTTCTACATAAAATAGTTTTATCATACATATCTTATAATAAAATTTAGAAGAAAAGATGATATTTACTTGACTAGTACAGATTCGGTCAACTGTGGAGGTTTATATGAATTATTAGATGTGTTTGTTCCACTAGTTGTACCACTTTCCAAATTGGGGTTACTTCCCGAACTGAGGTTTCCAGCACTTCCTGTTCTAGATGCGCCACTATTTTCCACTGGTGAAAGACATTTTCTAAAAAGAAATACATATTATAATATAAATAAATCGCATTATTTATTTATATAATATCGATTTATATTTACTCCTTAAATAAGAAATTTATAAAAAAATACAAATACGCTTTTCAATATTTTATTTATTTTACTAAAATTGTGTTTGATTTACCAGAAAATACCACTAGAGAGATATAAATATTTTGTTTCTACATCTTTCAGTTTTCGTATAATCAACCGAGGTGAATGAGGTGCGCCACCCTGTATATTAAATATTATTTAATCTAAATATTTATTTGAATTGTTATTCTATTAAATACTGCTGTTTTTTGCTGTTTTAATTATTTATTTTCTACGTAATAAGCAACTGGAATAAATTTCTAAATTCTTCAATATAATGATTGCAAATTGGAAAAATAAAAAAGTGGGTCCCATAGCCATTGAAGTTATGTTATTAGTCATTAAACTGGTACTTATAAATTAATTATAAGATAAAAGTTTATAAAGTGATTATGAAACAAGTAAATCGAAATCAATATCAAGAGTAAAATTTGACATACTGAGTAGTTCCCACGCAATCTGTGATGTTTTTAGAATCGGTATCCATAGTATTGGTTTGGGAGTTGCTCTCATCGGAAATGGTTGTTTTAGGGTTGCTTTGAAAGAACCTATTGATGTTTTCGTTGTAGTTTAATTGGTTATAGCTCGGAGGTGTCTCCGACGAGGATTTGCTGTCGCAATAGTCGTGGTGTGGAGATATCTCCCCCAACATCACAGAATCTCTCTCCTAAAAATCGTTAATGTTATTGGTATATTTTGACTTAAAGTTTTAAGTTGTATTTTTGATAAGAATCAACAAAATCAACTTATTTAGTTCACAAGCCAAGAACACAAATATTTGTAGATTTCCTGGATATTACATATTGGCGTGCAATCTTCACATATAGTGTAGTAACTCAGTAATTTTTCGAAAAAAAAAGTAATATCGCTGGAAAGATTTAAAAATGATGCTTTTTATGAAGTCAATGTCCAACTATGTTTTCCATTAAAAAAAACATATGTTTGTTTCATATGTCAAAAATGATAGGCTTTAGAAAAAAAATGGAGGACAGAGTCTCATTAAAGACCTACAACTTTTATCTGAAAACTTTTTGTCTAAAATAAACTATAATGGAATTAGGAAGCCATTTTAAAATAACCGAAATTTGTTAACTTTTTCATTGCAGAAAACTCAACCTGTACAGGGTGGGTCAAATTGGATGCTTTTAAAAGGAAACACCCTTTTCTATAGGAGATAGTCAAAAACTAATATCGGTGTCTGGAGCTCAATTTTTATCAAAAACATGATGGTGAAAACCGCATGTCGATATCTGTTACCGTTGACAGGTTGATACCGATATCTGTTACCGTTGAACAGGATGTTTTTCAAAAATGTGCATTTTCAACAAATTGCTGTAACTTTTTTGCTATGGAAAATTATTTTTATGAAAACATTTCCAAAGCAGCTTTTTACGTAGAATTTACGGTTTATGGTTTCAGTATAATTTTTTTTTAAATTAATAATTTAAGAATTATCAACAAAAAATTTGATTTTTTATACGGGATATCCTGTATTTTATTAATTCATTGAAAATAATTTAAAATTACCTTTCCAAAAATATAACATATTTGATATTTTGCTCGATTCCTCTTCGAGATATAGAGTTTTTAAAAATTCGCCCACTTTAAATAAGTAGGCTTTGAACCGTGCCAACTGTAATGCAAAAAAATTGTAGCTGTGAGCTACAATTAAAACGAAAATAATATTTGCAATGAGAGATTTAGAATTTTATAACAATTTAAACTATATATAACCACATCAACACATTTAAACAAAATCTAATAACAATAAAAATTAATAGCAAACCAAGACATGCGATTTTGCTACAGGTGTTCGACATGTCGACCGTCTTCTGTTATGGACAGACGGGACCGTTTTTGAATATTTCTCGCGGAATTCATTAACTCCATGGGGGGTGAAAGATATCCTCGCATAGTACTTCTAATTCTTGTCTAGATTATATAGGTAATTTAAAAATAAGAACCTTATATTCTTCCACAAAGATAAAAACCCAGGCACTAAGTCCGGCGGCCTCAACGGCCAATGGCTGGGATTTTGGTTAGCTAATCAATTATTCTCGAAATTGGCTACAAAAGTTAGCTGATAACTTCAGCGTTCTAAGGCAGTACCTTGTGTTGCTGGAAAAATATATTTTCGAGTTCCATTAGGGGCAGATCATCAATAAGGGGTCTAAAGCCTACTAGTTAAAAGAAGCGAATTTTAAAAATTCTTTATTTCGAAGGGGATTATAACAAAATATCAAGTGTGCTATATTCTTATTATTATATAAGTTCTTTTCATTTAATTAAAAATATATAAGGCGTCGCAAATAAAAAATCAATTTTTCTCTTGATAACTCTTAAATTATTAATTTTTTTTTTTTTACTTAAACCATTAAATTCTACGTAAAAAGGTGCTTTGGAAATGTTTTCATAAAAATAGAAAAATTTCCATAGCAAAAAAGTAACTTCAAAACAGTAACAGATATCGATGTGAGGTTTTCATCATCGTGTTTTTGATAAAAATTGACCTCCAGACACCGATATTAGTTTTCGTCTATCTCCTGTAAAAAGGGCGTTTCCCTTTAAAAGCGTCGAATTAGACCCACCCTGTACATGCCTACATAATATTATAAATTTTTAAAAATGGTATGTGAAATCTTTCATAAGTATATAAAAAATATGAAAATTTATAAATCTTTTATTATACAAACTCAAAATCAACATACTAAAAATTTAAGAAATGCTCATCGTAACCACAAAAATTATGTCATTACTGACATTTTTTTTACCTTATGCTTTATCTTTATAACTGTCATTATTTTTTTTATTAATTTGCAATATGAAGGTTGTTATATTATTACTCTTATAAGGAAGAGTCTAATTTTAAGACACAAATAGAATGAAAATTAATGTAACATTAGTAACATAGCCGGATATTTTCCTATGCATTTTATTTATTGAAGATTGCAAACCTCCATTTTTATTAATCGAAATACTATAACTTAAGTTACTAATATGGTATACAACTTACGGATATCGTTGGATCGAGATCTTGAGGTAATTCAATTTCCAGTTTTGATGGATTAACATCGTTCGTAAGTGTTTCCATAAAATCTGCCAGAACTTTGTATCGCTTGGTCACTTCCTGTTGTGCGATATCGGTTGGTTTAGGTATTTCCTGCCGATTGAAAGATATGTATCAGAAAATGGGTAATGATACTGAGACAACATTTTTTGCTCTTATTTTGATTTTTTAGTCAGTTTTAATGTATTTCTTATATAGAATTAAAACTCATAAAAAATATCATTCATTATTATTTTTTATTATTTTAACAGAACAGCTTATTTGTTCCAAAAATTATTGAATACCATAATGAGTTTTGTTTTAAATTGAGATTATTTTTTTTAGATTTTCAAGGATCGATAAAAGACTATATGCATTAATTTTATAAATGGTTTCAACTTAAAATAACAATTACTAATTCTATGCGATTAGTTTGTTATATTTTTTTGTGTTTATTTTGAATTATTTCTCGTTTACATAATAATTGGTTTTTTGTAAAATATATAAATCTGGAAAGATATTTTAAGTGTTGAATTACTTTAAGATTATTGTGACTTTAGATAGAATACCGATTCAGTAATATTTCGAACTTACGATTTTTCAGTTCTATAAATATTTTATAAAATAAAAAAATAAAAAATAGAAAGTGTGCATCATAAAAAGCAAAATTATGAATATTTCTAGTTGAAATGCCATTTTTGTTAGTTCTCTTTGCCTTTTCCCTTGAAAAATCTGAATTTTCGTAGTTCTGATACGATTTTCTGTGTTTAGAAAGCGCAAATCATAAACATTATCTTAGTATCTTACCTCACTGAGAATTTTGAGAATTTCAATTTGAATTTCTTTTCCCTGTTTGATAATTTCCTCAGGAATTTTTTTGAACTCTTCGTCGCTAGGAGTATCGAAAACATTTGGATTGAGTGGTCCTTGAAGAACCCGTTGTAGGCGTATTACGAATTCCATTTTTTTAGACCATGGATTCATTACCCTGGACCATTCAGTTTCGATCATCGCAAAACAGCCGTTTTGTACTAGAAATCTATGAGGATGACAGCGGAAGACCGATCCTTTTTTATGGCACGTTGTTATCACTAAAATATTCGATAGTAAGTATTTGTATTCAATATATAGGTAGAGCAGTACCTGATTTATAAAGTTCTTTTAGAATCGGCATATCTTCTGGATGGTAAAAGTCAAAAACTGACTTTCCTAGCATGTCTTGAGGTAAGAATCCGAAATGACTGACTACTTCGGAATCTACATGGTTGAATATACTTGATGCGGTATGACGTATGCCGAATTTAACTGATACTATCTTCTCTCCTGGTACTAATAACAAAATAAAATATGAAAGGATGTAAATAAACATTAAATTTTGTTTTACCTTTATAGGAACTATGTACAGGTACAGCTATCACTACAAGAAATATCCCATGATTGTTGTTACAGAATTTTAAGTCTTGGGTTTCTTCTATCCTTTTGATGGTGACGGTCAAATGGAAGGCTTGATAAGATACTTGCTTATTAACAATACCAAATTCGGGGGATTTTAATCCTTTGTATTGTCGTAGGCACACGTAGAGGTTGTTTTTAAAGTCTGCCAAACAAAAAAAAACTTAGCAAAAAAAATAATAACAAAAACTAAGAGTATAGACATTTATGAAGACACGGTAATAGATTTTATGTTGAGGATTCTGCTATAAATGCGGTTCTCAAAATGTTGTTAAATAATTCGGTTATTTTCAATTTATTTTAAAAATGGTAAAAATGGCGAAGAAAAAACATGTTTCTTTTGATCAGATCTACCACCTCTTAATACTAAACTAACTAATAATTAAAAAAAAAATACTTAACACTTCTGATAAAATAGACAAAATATTTGTCTTTTTTAAGACTAGCGCAAAAAGCAAATTACTTTACGCAATTTAATCATTAAAAAATAAAACTGGTATAAATTAAATATATGTATGATATAACTAAAAGAGGTCAAATCTAATATGTATAGGTACCTCGTAGTTTTCCTTCAGCATCCATTAAAGGTGAAGCTAAACAATTGGTAATTTGACTGGCAAAGGTATCCCTGTCTTTAGGATGGATAAAATCGACAAACGATCGTCCAGTCCAAGTATCCTTGGGAAATCCCAGCACGTTGGTTAAACTAGGTGTCGTGTAAATCACCGCGCCATCATGTATGGATATGACGCAGCAAAATCCTTCCTAAGAATTTTTTTAATACAATTTTTGAAGACTACAAATTAAGACTATACTAATTTAACTCACGTTGAAATGACTTAAAGTCTGCGGTTCGTTATTGTTGCAAGGAATGAGGTTTTCCTTATCACATTCATCATCGGCCTTTTCAACTATGGAATCCTCTTCCATACAAATAGTGGATTCTTGTATATTTTCTAACTCGTTACTGCTAGTTTCTATCAAGAACAAAAAGGAAACAAAGACAGAGTTGTATATACTTAAATTTTCGCGCTAGCGCATCGAGCTTTAAGTGACTGTTAGATTTTAGTTATTATAACTATTGATAGTATTTATTTTTTTATTCGTATTAAAATATCAAACATTAATTTTGATATTTGAGGTCTTCTATTGTCAAATTAATTAATCATTTTTCATTATTAATGATTATTTTCTCGCTTTACTGTTTTTATTAAAATCTGAATAATAAGTTATTAAAGTCACTTCTCTTAGTGCTATAGTCGCCGCCAACAATAGTTCAGACTCCTAAAAAAACTTATTTCCGAAACAGAAAATTTAAAAATAAATATTTTTTTAAATGAACAATGCGATCGAAAAATAAAAGACGCCTTAATTGCCTTCAGAAAAATCTACCGATTATAATTATACAGGGTGGTTCGAATTGTATTCTGGGAACTTCGGCAGCATATTCTGCAGATAAAAATGTGCCAAAAAATTATAAATTTATATCCTAAACTGCTTCGTTTCTAAGATAAGGGTCTAGGGGATTAATTTTTATTTCGATTTTTTCATTCGATTAGTACATTTATACGAACATTTTTACTTATTTTTATCTGCAGAATATGCTGCCAAAGTTTCCCGAATACAATTCGGACCACCCTGTATACATTTAAAAGTATAATCCGTGAGAATCCTAAAGGTGTCTCTCTCTTGACGCCATTTTTCTTGATCACACATATCTACACCATGTGTGATATATTTTGCCAATGTTAAGAAATGTTAACATGATTCTGCATTAATATTATCGATTTTCTTTATAAAAATTTAGCAATTAATTTTAGTATTTTGTGCTTAGATATGGTCATATTTAATAGTTATTTACCTATTGCAAAGGCAGGTAGTGCAGCTACAACAGCAGTGCAAACTGGTTCAGAGGCCTCAGTCGTGGGAGCCGGACATTCTACACCTATGTATTGGTTTTTAATTAATAATCAAGTAACGACCAGTTTGTTATCTTAATTAATACAATGTTTAATAAACATCAAATGAAATTTTGCCATATTACGTCCGAATTTAAATTACCTTAAGAGCGAGCCCCCATTGCGCCAGACTTAAAGCCCCCAGAACGACTGCCCTCACGGTTTCAGATAGACCTAAGACCACTATTTTCCGTTTACATTCAGGATTTAGTTTGTTTCATTCAATGTGATTTGGAAGTGTGGTGATTTAGAGTATAGTGGATAAGGTATTGGTGCGTGTAGTAAAAAAAGTCCCGTTATCAAGAAAATTGGTGGTAAATAAAACGGAGAAGGTGAATTACCAGTAATGTTGTCGTCGGTGGGATTTTCTACAACTGTCATCTCGGCCGGAGCGGAAAACTTTTCGGGAGGAGTTTTAGTCTTTTTCTTTTTATGTTCTTTGGAACGTTTGCACGGCACATTTTCAGAGCTGAACAGAGGAAAATATAGTTAAACAATTTATACTAAAACTAATATACCGGGTGTTTTTCAGAAGTGGCTCACACCTATAACTTTTTTATCTTTTTGAGATAAAAAAATGAGATTTTGAGTTTTTAAGACATAAATCAGGACTGATTGACGTATTCAATAATTAGTTTCGGTCATTTGTTCTCACGGGAAACAACTACAACTTTTGATTTTTAAATGGTACACTCGGTATTTTTTTACTTTATTTGAAAGAAAATGACATTGCGGATAGAATGCGGATAGAATGACATATCGTATGCCATCTTTTGACACCTTTGCTTAAAAAAAAAATTAAATTTTAATCTAGAGTGTACGAAAATAAATATAACAACGATTTAACTCGAAATACCAAGTATGTGGTACCGAACGATTCGTAAAAAAATGCTGTTTCCAAATTTGGTAATGAGCCACCCTCGTTTCATTTGAAAAAAGTGAGTTATGATTAAACATACAATTTGGGCATTTTTTATTTACGTACTGTCATTACTCGCTGACGAGTATTCGATACGCATCAGAAGATGGTTACGCAAGGAGTTTTCCTGTGACTAAAAAGCCCGATACGTGATGTTATCTCTCTTCCCCTCTCCGGACATTCAAAAACCTCAGTTGCCTTTTTACTTATTGGTTGTCGTTGTTAACTGAATTTACAATCCTTCTCCATTACGTTTTATTGTTCGCTGCTTCCCCCCACTAATTCTGCATGCTTATCCCCTTTAAGTTTTCATCGTAAATATCGTTGTACCTTTTGAGTTGTCCTCCTGGTTTCCTCTTACCGTCTGCAAGCCCACTCTAAAGAACAGGTAGGCGGTTTTTTTAAGCGGGATATAGTAATCATGACTTCAGCGCTCTCGTAGCTAGTTTTTTCAAGGACCGATACGTTTGAGACATTGTGGTTACCATTTTATTCTTAACAGTTGTATAAGGTGTCTCTGTTGCAACTTGTTTAATTCGTCCGTATGCCGGTGTTACGGCATCGGTACCCAGGTTTCGCTTCCATGTAACATGGTGGGGATTATTATTGCTCGGTACTGTAAGTTTCGTTTTTGTGCTCAAGTCATAATTGGGGCGTCAGGCGCTGCTACTTCTGTGCTGAATTTCAGAAATGGCATTTTTCAATCTGCCAGGAAAAGACACGAAAAACACTACGAGCAGTAAACGATGAAATTTATTTTTTCAAGGCTCTTTGGTTAAAAATTAGTAGATTTAACAAAGCCATGACACTCTAGATTGGTATTTTTGTTTTAAGTAAAAATGTCAAAAGTCGACATATGATATGTTATCTATTCGAAATGTCATTTCATATCAAGCAAAGTAAAATATACCTTACAATACGGTACAATTTAAAATCCAAAAGTTGTAGTCATTTTCTGCGAAACAAGATGTGACCGAAACTAATTGAATATGTCAATCAATCCCCGATTTATGTTATATACTAACATACCAAATCTCTTTTTTATCTGAAAAAATAAAAAAGTCATAGGGGGTCAGCTACTTTTGAAAAACACCCGGTATACAAAAATAAGTTGTATACAAGTTGACTGTACACATTCGTTAATATTGAAAAAAAAATGTGTTAAAAAAGACACCTATAGTGTTCAGTGAACAAGTGCATAACAAGAAATAAAAAAACAAGCTTTTTAATTGTCATTAGGTAACAATGTATTATCATGACATGATTATGACCATAGATAAAAGAAAATAATCTTCTATTAAGATAGATATGAAACTTAATAGTAAAATTTTGGGTCAAAGCGCCCCTCCGTGTTCTTAGTAGAGACTACGTTTAACCCAGCGCCTTCGCCTTTTCTGCTGTAAATATTTTTTTATGTTTATATTTGGTTTCAAAGGATTTAGTTTTAAAGTTACACTGATATATTAGTATATCAGAGTAACTTTAATAAAACATAAGAATATATATATTTTACAGTTTATTAAAAATAAATTTTGACTACAAGGTAGAAAGTAAATCACAATATTTGATAAAACTTATAAGTATACCATTTTTACAGTTAATAAATAATAAAACTATTTCTGACTATGATATTTAAAATTTAGATAGATAGAATATTAAAGAATATACCGATATTTGCAGACGCAGGCCCAAATTCAATAAAAACCAAAATTTTTCCTGCGAAAATCGGGCTTTTTTCACAGAAAAGGTATTTTTTGATTTATCAACAATCATTGTAAAGTTGACAATATACAGGGTGTTTTCTAATTAGTCTAAAAAATTGTGGTGTGATTCCTCATGTGTTCTTAAAACAATTTTTATATAACTATTGGGTCTAAAGTACTTCCTTTCTGATCTACAGGGTGTTAAAAATTAAAAAAAAATCGATATTTTGCTTAAAATAAATGGTACACTACGGCTTTTTTAAAGAAAATATATTTTTTTCTTGACTGGCCATCCTTTTTCAACAAAACTGATCTTTTGAGTTTTTCTTGTTCATCAAACGGTTGCCGAGAAAAAAATAAATATACTTATTAAGAGCCCGCCTTAAGCCGTTTTCTAACGATTTTTTATTTTTTAGATTAATTAGGAAACACCCTGTATATGCATATCACAGGCAACCAAATAAACTAGTAACCTCTAAAAATTATTTTTCCTACCACTAGCGACATACCGTGTTTTTAGTGAGTACTAAATTATTTTATCAAAATTTCATCATATAAGTTTCCAGGCAATGATTATGACTGACTGTCTTGTAGATAAATTAGTAATTTGTAGATTATTTTATAATTATTGACTCGTGCTCTTACCTTTCTTCGCCTGTAGGGGCACCACAATAACCACTGCTTCTACTGGAATTGCTTCCACTATGTCTAGATTTTGTACTAGTACTGAAAAATAACTTCAATTATTCCTTTTTGTTCCAATGTGTTGTAGTTTTAATGTTACCTATGTTGGGAGGTAGTATTGCTACAACTATTGGAATATCCTGATTCGGATATTTTCGTATTACTTGTTCCTGATTCAGATTCCATTCTGATTTGTTAACGATTTTTGGTAATTATTAGTCTGAAATTAAAAATATTGTTTTATGGATTATAGGTAAGGAAAATGTTTAGAGAAGTTTTATGGAAGATATAAATTATGCAATAGACTATAGTCTATTTCTTAATGTTTGACAGTACAAGACCTTCATTATAAATGCAAAAAGCGTTTTGTTGTGTACAGTGTCAAAAGATGGGACAAATTTAATTTTAAGGGTATATGTTCCAATAAAATTCAGACAGCTTTAATACTTTTGTAGACGGACAAATCAGGTACGTTTGCCGAAAATAATAGTATTTGCTCGTATAAAAATAGGTAATAATGATATTTTCAGAGACTACGGGTATTAAGGTTTTAAGATTTATTTTAAGTTTTGTTAAATATATATTTTGTTACACAGTATTAAATAATATTATGATATTATTTAACACTGTGTAACAAATGGCAATACAACTATTTATTCACCCGTTATTGGCATTTTCAGTAACGTTGAATTATACGAGTACACACAATTATTATCATACATATTAGTGAAGAAATAGAAAGTTTTTATTGTTAAATGAATGTAACAGGTTACAAACCTAAACTACAAATTACAAAAAACAATGTCACACGTTTAGAAAAACATTTCAATTAATGTTTAATAGTTACAATAATTAAAATACATAATAAGTAATTATAAATCATTCTTACTGAAGTCAGAGTCGTCAGAATTTCAAACTGACATTAGCAGAGATGAAATAAATGATGACGATCTTCGAGTTAAGTCGGAAAAATGACTTAAATCACATAAAATAAATAACATACAAACACAAACAACAACTACAAACACAAAAATATTTTTTTTTATAAAATTTAACCGAGTACTTATTACCATTACAGTTCTGATGTCATCGAATTCGTGTCTATTAAAAAGTGATGATGTGTGTGGATCACTATGTAATAAGTCGATGGCATAAGCTAAGGCCTTTTAAGATTTTCTTCAATATGTTCGAAATCAATTTGTTTCGTTCGTCTTTCTGGCGACATAACGGAGTCGGGGATTCACTTGAAAGACAACAGACTCACTACGCACGCGTAAAACGACAAATAATGTCGGTTCCGAAGAAGTAACATTTTATTTGCTAGTGGTATTGAGCATAGTATTTTTATTCCGCTGCTTGGCTGCCGCCTACCGCCTAACAGTTTAAAAAGTATGCCGCTGTTAAACATTTATCATAAAAATATATAAAAATCTGATTTATTAAAAAAGACTACTAGACAACTAGCATGTACCTGCGACTTCGTTCGCGTCGAATTAATCATTTGTAATGGTGATGATAAAGCAAAGCAAGAATTTCCATTAACATACAAACTGGATAAAATTTTCTCACATTTATGTCAGCATGAGAAAAAACAATATGGCGATATTATTATATAACTTGGTAATATTTGCGGGGTAGTTTCATCTCGTTGGACTTTTGAAAATCCGTTTGCCAAAAATAAGCTTGTTACGTCAAGCAGTTTAAGCAGAATCGTTGTTAATCAATTACCAAACTTTTTGGAACACCTTCTATGATTTTTTAAAAATTTCAAAATATGTAAAAGAACAAAATAAATTATGCCTGTCCAAGCGTTTTCCTGAAAGACTAACCGTTTTTAAATAACAAATATTGTAATATTTGAGGGGCGTTTTCACCCTCTTGGAATTTGAGATTCGAGAAACCCCTCCTTATCGAACCTCTACACCCCACAGTCAATCCGTTTGCCAAAAATCAGCTTTAAATGTCAAGCAGTTTAAGCAGAATCGTGATTACTCAATGGTCATATTTTATGAAACACCCCGTATAAATTTTTAAAAAATCTTAAAATATGTAAAACAACAAAATAAAATATACGTGTTGAAGAGTTTTTCCGAAAAACTTACCGGTTTTTAAATAAAAAATATTCTAATATTTGAGGGGTGGTTTTACCCCCTTAGAACTGGAATTTCGAAAAATCCCTTCTTATCGAACCTCTACACCCTAAAGTCAATCCGTTTTCCAAAAATAAGCTTTTTACGTCAAGCGCTTTCAGCAGGATCGTGATTAATCAATGACCAGCTTTTTCGAAACACCCTATATACATTTTTAAAAAATCTTAAAATATGTAAAAAAGCAAAATAAAATATACGTGTTTAAGCGTTTTTTCGGAAACTTGACCGTTTTTTAAATAAAAAATATTGTAATATTTGAGGGGTGGTTTCACCCCCTTGGAACTGGAATTTCGAAAAATCCCTTCTTATCGAACCTCTACACCCTAGAATCAACCTGTATGCCAAAATTGAGCTTCTTACGTTGAGTGGTGCGAGATCGTGATTAATCAGTGAGTCAGTCAATTACGGATTTTATATATTAGTATAGATAAAGATTTAAATCACAAGTCATTTTGAAAAAGACTTAAATTTTAAGTTTTAAGTCAGCTTTCAAAAAATGACTTAAAATCAAATGACTTAAGTCATTAAAATGATTTTAATAAAAAAAGACTTAAGTTTTCTGTGAGCTTGTTATAAAGTAGTAGTATTGAATTCTTTTGAATAATCTTTCTTTTAAAAAATAACTATATAATTAAGTAATGAAATGATAAATTTAGTGAACGACCTTCCGACATTCAAAAAAAAAAAAAATAATTGCCATAATAACCGAGACAGTAACTTAGCATTTCATCTACAATTCCGTGTTATTGGATAAACAGACCTTGGAAAGATGTCAAGAGCACGTTGCGTGGCATGCGACCCCTTTTCAGCCGACCTACCCGTGCCCTCCGACTATGTAACCAGCATGTTTGCATTTATAAATAGCCTCCTCTATAGCCAGGCGACAGGGTTTCGTAATTAAATTGGATCGAGTGGAACGAGTTTTGCAACGTGCCCAATATTTTCATTTCTCTTTCCATTCTGGCAATCTTTCTTTGTTCTGTAACTTAAGGACTGAAATATCACTTACACGTTACATGATATAGTTCGGAGAGTTTGACATTTAATACTTAAGAGTTCATTTGATACTGTTGTAATTAAATAAAAGTTGCTGGAAGTTTTTTTTTATAATAAACATTAATTAGGTTACACGAAACAATTGAACGAGTACACCTTTGACATTTGATATTTTATTAACAAGCTTTTAAGTTAAACATTTCTTTGTAAAAGTTTTTCTAATTAAACTTTTTCTAATTGAAACTTTTTTAATTTTTATTTTACTCTCTATCGCTTTATAAATTATAAAATATAAGTAGACTTTAAAAGCTTCATTCAGAACCTCCAAATTAGTGGAATAAATTAGTGGTTTCAATAAGCGTAGAAGTTTGTTCCTCTAATATCAATGTAAGCATTCACAACGTCAAAATTAGTGGCTGTAATATTCAATTACTGGAAAAAGTTAACAAACTTTTAACTTTTCCACTAATTATACTCATAGATAAATGAAACAAGTTTAGATTGGAAAGTGTCCATAAGGACAATGTAAACACTATTTGGCGCTGTTCTTGCAACGGTCGCGACCCAAGCTTTTGATAATTTTGGATCGGTTCGGCTTTTTCCGGAATTATGTCGCGAAATATTATTTATTCAAATTTATTATTATTTTCTTTTAATTTTATAAATAAAATACAGTGTGTTGCATACAAGAAACTTTATTTTATATAAGGACATGTATGTGAAATACCTATGAAACATTGGAAACCGACGCGACGTTATGCCACGATCCACGATGGTTTTTGCAGTTCATAGTTCACAACAGAGTTTTTTAGTTTTTAATGCAACTTTTTCACAATTATCCCGGGTTTGAGTAAGTAAAATTTAAATTAAACTCACAAGATAGCAATAATTACTTTGAGAATGGACGCTTTAAACACTTTTCGGTATTTTTTCAATGAGGGCGGTTTAAATTTTGAAAGATTTAATACTTTTTGAAGATTCTGACTTTTTCAAAATTTACGAAGAATGTCATTTTGGACTTTGATTGTCATCCTATAAGAGAAATTTTGGTTAGAAATCAAATGTTTATTGTTTTATTAGCTAAATGTTAGGCTTTCTCGATGGATACAATTGACTACCCCAAGCTGTTGCTTGCGGATATTTTAATAATAATAAATAATAAATAATGATTTTTATTGTATAAAGAGTAATATTACAAATATACAATAATTGGTAGGAGTTTGGCGTTAGCCACTCTTCCACTCCACCATAAAATAAAAGTAAATGATTCTGCACTTATATTTAATTAGTAGACAATAATGTATTATTTTTAATTAGCAAACAAACGATTTTTTATCTCAAATTTAAATCTTGAAAATGGTGAATCTAGTATATCTAGTATTGGGTTTAACAATAAAGGTGCCTTATAGGAAAAACTACATTTAAATTTTGAACTAGAATACCGCGGGACTGTAAAAGTATTTAATCTAATATCTCTACTATGGATTTCTGATCTTTTTATAAGTAAATTGTATAAATATGGAGGAACTTTGTATGTATAGACTTTATATAATAACATAATATAAAGGTATTGAAAACGTAAAGAGAGTCTAGGCTCATTCAATTTAATTAGGAGAGGAGTTACGTGCTCTCTATATTGTAGATCACAAACAAATCTCACCGATGCATTTTGTACTCTCTGTATTTTTGCTTGGTTGTAGTTTGTCAATAAACTGTAATAAATCTGACTACAATAGTCCAAATGTGGATATATCAGCGCCTTTATTAGGTGAAGTTTTGTCGCTTCATCCAACAAAAATTTCAGATTATACATGCTTTTCAATTCAAACATAGCTTGTTTGTATACTCCATTAAAGAAAATATATTCTTTATTGTAATTATTCTTTTGCATTTTTTTATAATTTGAATTCGAAAGTCAGGCCGCTGTCTAGGTAAACTCCCAGGTTCTTGGCAACATCGACCCATTGGATCAGAGTACCACCAATAGATAAATCAAAATTGGAAACAATAAAGTTTCTACTCCTCGCATTACCTACACAAAGTGTATGAGTTTTATTAGAATTTATTATTAGTCCATGGTTACTACACGATGTTTCGTAAGCAGCCAAATCGCCGTTCAAAATAGTAACAGAGTCCCCAGCATCTTCAATGGCAGTTTCCAGATATATCTGTACATTGTCAGCGTACATATGCATTTGACACTTATGAATCGCTGATGGCAAATCAAATGTGTATAATAAAAATAAGAGTGGGCCCAAGATGCTACCCTGGGGCACTTCATTCGTTGTCACGCTAAAGTTGGATAATTCTAAACTATTCAGCTTTACTCGTTGTGTCCTATCATTTAGATAATCTTCAAACCAAGACAATGCAGCAGTATCACATCCGATGAATCAAAGCTTAGCTAAAAGCAATTGAAAGTTAACCGAATCGAATGCCTTACTCTGATCCAAGAGAACTAACATTGTACACTTAGAACCATCCATGGCGCGAGAAAGATCATCTACAATCTTAAGCAAAGCTGTAGATGCTCCATGTTTAGCACGAAATCCAGATTGGACCATTGGAAGAATATTGTTAGCCTCTAAAAACTCTAAAATTTGTTTATAAATTATCTTTTCGAATAATTTCGATATAGCCGGTAATATACTGATAGGTCGCAAATTACCAAAAGAACCGGGCGTCAATACCTTAGATATAGGGATAATATTAGCTGATTTCCATGCACAAGGAAATTTCCCAGATATGATTGAGCTGTTGAATATATTTTTGATATGAGTTATGCAGTGTGGCAATACGAGGTTTAGCATTTTTATATTGATATTGTCGGTACCGTAAGCACTAGATTTTATTTCCCTTAGGTTAGTATAAATATCTGTTTCATGAATTAAATTAATACTAAAATGTACATTATTGTACAGTTTGTTGTTTTGATAGTAGCTTAACGTATTAGGATCAACTTTTGAATATCCGGCCGCTGTCAAGAAATAATTATTTATTGCATTAGGGTCACTTAGTTCTTTAGGAATATTAATAGCGATGTTTGATTTTGTAGGAACCCCCCATTCTGAAAAATTCTACCATAGTTTTTTATTATTATTTTTATTTTGTTCTACAATAAATTTAAAGTAAGCCTTTTTTCACATTTTATAGAATTCTTAATATAATTTCTCAGTTCGACATAGTACTGGCGTTTAACAAGAGATTTGTCTTTTAGATATCTTTGACATGCTTTTCTTTTTAATCCTATCATTTTCTTAATATTATAAGTAATATAAGGTTGATTTCGGCGCGCGGTCTTAACAATGCGTAGCGGGGCATGTTTGTCAAATAAAGCATTTTTATTAATTTTAATTGTGTTCTTAGATATTGTGAACGATCGTAAACTAAAAAGTAGAAAGTGTAATCGAAACCACTAATTTATTCCACTAATTGCGAGGTTCCGAATGAAGATTATAATTCAAACATTTCTAAAACTGCTTCGACGATATTTTTAAGTTTTCTAATAATTTAATTTAATATATTTAAATTTATTACACATGTATCTACCATCGGCGAAGCCCCATTGATGCGGGTGATGCGTCGCATCCCTTCAAAATATGAGCGTCGGGCGTCGAGTTCAATCTGAATTGTTTCTCGGCGAGATTTGTAGCGTTCGGTGGCTCGAAATCATCGAAGTCCAGGCACGACATGCACTTTGGGACGCAAAATTGATACAATATAGAAATATAAACGTTTCCAATCGGCTATTTAAAGAAATTATATTTATCCGCAATCTAAATTTTTGAAATTTTATAATATTTTTATTTAATTGACTACTTATTTTTTTAGGTATCCAACTTTTTTGTATATTATTTAAATGGAGAATATGAAGTTTCTAATTAAATAAACTATTCTAATTAAGACGATTTCTAATTAAATAAACTGCTCACTTTATAGCTATGTTGCAAACTAGAAATGTATAAACAATCTCACAAGACGCTGAACTGACGCTTCCAGTCTAAACGCCTCGACGCGACGCAATCGCAACCCTCTCAGCCCTGAACGTACCTTAACGCTAAAAAATATCTCGAGGGCGCGATGATGCGACTGTCCTTGTTACATCTTCAACGCCGCCGAACGCGAGCCAGGGTCAGCAAACTTTCCGGCCGCGATTACGTCTCCCGTTCGCTGTTTTATTCGATAGGTGATGTAATTTTTTAAACACATCTTGTTCGCGGTATGAAGTAAAAAATATCGTCGCGCGTCACGATAACCGAGTCTGAGTGCGGCTGTAAAATAGAAATAATTTTGCAATCATCCGTCAGTTGTATGGTGTTTTAAGAAAAATTAAAAACTATTGAAGACGGACCTCCAAAGTATATATTGAATATTAATACTAAATTAAAATCGTGGCTTGGTTTTAATAAATATTAGTAACACTACAGAACTAAGAATATTAAAAAAAAATAACTGTAATAACTAAGGATATAAACATAGTGGGGCATCTCGATGCGATGCTCGCCGCGATGCATCCTACGCACACTTTTCATTTTGAAACACGTATTTGGAAATAGATAACTCTAAGTAAAGGTAGTATTCAATTAGGCATCAATTTTTCAGAATAGATGCAATAAAACAAAAAAAAACGAGTGTATATATCTCAAAGTAATCAATAGAAGTAAAAAATGTGGTAGTCCAAACAATTAAAAGGGAAACAGTGGTGAAATTCATCTTTTTTTCCTATAAATATCTGCAGAGATAAATATCTCCCTAATAAAAGAACTGCCAGTGAATTTTTTTGTCAGCTGTCACTTCATTGCTTAGCTATTGATTAATTTTCTAAAAGAGAACTATTTTTAAATTTCTATTAAGGGCATAACAGATATTTTTATTGGTTAGCATTCTGCCATTTTTTTCCTGGATATTAATAAAACAATAAAAGATATTTAAGTACTAGGGAATATAAATCTCAAGAAAGCAAAATAAAAGGGCTCTAAATATTGTAGGTGTCTATTGTAGAAATTTATAATTTTGTATTTTTGAATTCTTTTAAAACAAATGTGCAAAGACTCTAAGTGGTGATTATTTGTTATAGTTATAAATAAAGTGTAATATGTTATGTTATGTGTATAAACGTTAAGTCAAAAGGCAGCTGTTACAGAGACATTGCTGTATAAAGATGGCGGAAATATAATGTTTTTATTTTTATCTTAAAAACAAAAAGCAACAGAATAATAAAATTTAATGCGAGTATTCTCTATTATCGATGATCGAACTAGTATACTAGTAATACTCTCATAAAATTTAATTATTCCGCGCTTTCTGGTTCTAAGACAAAAAAAACATTATTTTTCCGTCATATTTGTACCGTAATATCCCCCTAATAGTTGACTATTGACATAACAAACTATTCCTTATTTTTACCAAAATATCATTTAAATATATATATATTATAAATATCGAACTTAATATTTGTATGTTTATAATCTAAAATTTATACCGTATGATCGAAAAAAAAACGGCGTCCAGTTGGCTCGGAAATGACGATCTTCATTTCATAGCCATCACCGACGCCGTTTTTTTTTATTATACGGTATTTACTTCTTATTTTCCAAATAAAATATTGATACCAAGTTATAAACCTGTAAAAATTTAAAAAATGAAGATGTCAAAAATCAATGAAAGATGGCAAAGAAAGTCTAAATCGTTCAGTATATTTTTTTATTCGTTTTGTATATGTTATCACAGTTTATATTAATTTCATAATTCAATGAGATATGATTAACATATGTTTGAAAATTATGCATAGCATTGTTTTCGTAGATCGTAAGTAAGCAATAAATCAATTCTTACGACTCTTTGAACGAACGAACCGTAGAAACGAACGAGTCGCATTGTGATCCGATTCAATTCTTATTATTCTTTTTTACGACCCGTTCGTTCAATCTTTATGGATCCGTGCTGGTCACGATTTAATTGGACGAATCGTATTCTAAGCTGCGAATCGAATCTCACAATTCATTTTTAATACTCGTTCAAATGGACGACTCGTTCAATCTTTACCCACCTCTATTACAAATCATTCAAAAGAAAATAAATTTCAATATTGTTCGTCCAGTATATTTGATTGTGTAATATCACAATATAACTATCAATTTCATAATTCAATGAGGTGTGATTGACATATATTTGGATATTATGTATAGTATCGCCCGTCGGTCGGTGATCGTTTTAAATGCCAATATTATGATAATTGTGTTTTACTTTATATAAATTAGTAAAATGTATTTTCGAATATTAATAAAATACTATATTTAGTTTATTGTATCAAAAGGAGATTTAACACTATCTATATGATTAATATATGTAGTAGAAAGAGTTAACAAACTTTTCCCCTCATTATATAATTTTTCTATCATGTTACAAACATGATGCGGAAGTAAATAAATAAGATACCTTGAATTCTATAAATTACATTTTTAAATAGTTTGAAAAAAAAATACCATGAAAGAATATTCGTACCAATAATTATGCTAAAGAACTCGAGAAGAGGAGAGCAAAAAAATCCATGGTTCGTTTAGAAATATGTAATAATTATTGTTTTCAAATATGCGATAATTATTTTGTGTTGTGTATTATTAAGACTCACCAATTTCCACCAGGCATTATTTTTTCTAAATAAGTCTAAATTGACTTATTACAGGTTTATTAAATGTCCACTAAAATTAATTTAGAAAACGATTTTATTATTACGATATAATTACATTTTTTTACGATTTTATGAGAAGTCTACTAGAACGAAAAAAATATTTATATTAATTAATTTTGAAGAAAATCAGTACTTTCAAAATCAATACAATTTTAGTACTTATACTTGTTCGAGTAGTAAACTAGTAAGAAAGTAAATCTCAATAATATTGTTCGTTCAATATATGTAAACAATTAAACAGTCCAGAGGAAAACTTGATAAGCGCTAATTTCCTAATTATAGGATTTAACAATATTATAGTAGGTCTAAATGGTCCCTACAAAATGTATAAACTCTGCAGGGCAATAAGTTGTTAAATCCTATGATATATGCCTAGTAAAAATATAGAATACCTGGAAAGAACCTGATAACCACTAGCCGTCCAGTGCTCTCTTGTAAAATTAGTAAAATCATGCTTTTCCCCTGGACCCTTCAATTTCATAATTCAACGAGATAGGATTCACATATTTTTGGAAATTATGCATGACATTGCCCGACGCGACGGTCAAAATTTATAATTTTTTGATTTGAAGAGATGTTTTAACTTCCTTTATATTTTTGAAAATTTTTATATAACAAAAAAATAATGATGACTGAATAACATTTTTCTTTAATAGGTTTCAGTTATTTTTCAGTATATTATATTACATAATTAAGTATACTGAACAAACAATATTATTGAGATTTTTCAATATTTTTTATTCTTCATCATGCATGTGGCCAGCCTAAAGGACAATTTTATAATATCTTGCGATGACATTTGTCATATGTTGCATGCTATTTTTTTGTTACGGTACACCCATAATAATTTAACTTCACATACATTTATTAACAAAATAGTATTTGTTGCAAACATTTTTACGAACTCTTAATAAATTAACGTTAGTGAATGTTAGTAGATTCTATTTCATAACTATTATTATCCCCAAAAGTAACGTGATAGATATTCAATTACAGTTATCATTTCAGATATAGTCTGTTCAACTGTGATAGTTAAAGTAGTGCCTGAGATTTTTCATAAGCATATTTTAGATCTCGTTTGTCGAAGGCTTTTCTAATTCGTTACACAGACTATAGATTTGATTATCATCAACAAAATATTTGGTTCCGCCAATTGGAATCCCCTCAAATATCAAAAAAATATCGCAAATTGGTACCAAATTTAAATGGAAATTGCAAATAAGCTACTCAAAACTATTTATATTAATTATTTTTGAAGAAAATCATTACTTTCAAAATCAATACAATTTTAGAGAATTATAATTGAGTTAATAATTTAATCGAGTAGTAAAATAGTAAGAGAAAGTAACTCTCAATAATATTGTTTGTTCATTATATTTAATTATGTAATATTATAATATAAATATCAATGTCATAATTCAACAAGGTCTGATTACCATATATTTGGAAATTATTGTGGTATGTAAGTTTTTAATTTTCTTTAAATTTTTGAAAATTTTTATATAATAAAAATGAATGATGACTGAATAATATTTTTCTTTAATATGTTTTAAGTATCTTTCAGTATATTATATAATTAAATATACTGAACAAAACAGTATTATTGGGATTTATCAATATTTTCTATTCCTTATCATGTATGTGGCCAGTCTGGGACAATTTTGTAGTTTCTTGCGATGACAGTTGTAACATGTACCGCATGTTATTTTTTTGTTATTGGATTTGCTGATTGAATTTCACATAAGCTTATTAAAAATAGCATTTGTTGCAGGCATTTTTACTAACTCTGTAATAAATTAACGTTAGTGAACTTTAGTAGTTTATATTTCATAACTATTATGATTCTTAAGAGTAACATGACAGATATTAATTTACAGTTATTATTTCAGATTTAGACTGTCCAACTACAGGATCCCTGATAGTTAAAGTAGTGTCTCAGATTTTAATTTAGAAGCATATTTTGGATCTCGTCTGTCGAAATCTTTCTCGATTCGTTACACAGTATATATTTGATTATCATGAACAAAATATTTAGTTCCGCCAATTGGAATCCCCCAAATATAAAAAAAATAACGCAAATTGGTACCAAATTTAAATGTAAACTGCAAATAAGCTACTCAGCACAAGATAGCTTGAATTCTCTGAATTACATTTTTAAATGGTTTGGATACCATGAAAGGATATTCCCAACAATAATTATCCTAAAGGACTCGCAAGAGGAAAGCAAAAACATGCACGGTTCATTTAGAAATATATAATAATTACCTTTTTTTTCCTTTAAAAAATATATTTATATTAATTATTTTTGATTAAAACCAGTACTTTCAAATTCAATACAATTTAGTACTTATAATTGACCGAGTACTAAAATAGCAGTCTTGAGTTTTTGCATCGTCAAGTTGTTGATAAATCTTATAAGATAGGCTTTTGTAAACTTAAAATTGGTTATTAGTTATATTATTAAATGGTTTAGTTATAGTTTCATTATTAAATGGCGGTAGGCGAATGCGATTTATAAAAAACTAAAACCTGTAATAATATTAACAATTTGTTTAATATATCATATGACAACCAAAAGACATAAGATAATTTATTAACACGTTTTTCTCAGCAACATACACTGAAAAAATAGTTTACGGCGAAAACACTGAAAAATTTAATATGCCATTATTTTTACGAAAAATAATGATACATATTTTTAAATATTGTCGAAGAGCGCCAATAACCAGATTGCTGAGAAAACAACACAAAAATTTTAAGGTGCGTGTTTTATTTTAATAGTTTTTTTTTTATAATTAATTGACGCAATTGTGTAGAAGACCTATATTTTGTTAGTTAGATTGATATTTTAAATGTGTATTTTAGTATTGTGATTTATGGACTTTTTTAGATAACAAAACTTTTGAAAATGCCACCAAATTAATGGGTCAATTATTACGTCAAGAGTTTAAAGAAAACTAAATTTATTTAATAAACGAACCTGAATCCAAGAAAAAATTAAATATTTTTGATATTTTTAAATAGTTGAACAAAAATTCAACTATTCAGAAAAAATATCTTCTTAGAAAGCCTATGGTATAATACAGTTATAAAATATACACAAAGCACAAAAAAAATAAATACATACTTACAAAAATATTCGAAAATACAAACACGGTTTCGGTTTTCAAACTGGTCGCCAAAATAACTGGAACAACATCTTCTTACTTCGGTAATTTTGTTTTGACTGACCTTCAGTCAGTTTCTTGGACGAGGAACGAAATAGAGACAACTGCGCGGTAAAACGAGACGCCTGACAAAATCACACAGGCAGCAACGTGACCTGCCGTCCTCAGCCTCCCACGAACCCAGCGGTTGAACTTTGTTTAAATTTATTTCTGGAGTCCTTTGTAGGGCATTCGCCACAGCGCTATTGTGTAGTTACCGATCGAGTGCATTGTTTTGCTGCTTATTTTCCAGTTCCTTTTTGCATCTTGCGAGTATTCAATTTAAGAGTTTTTAATAGCTACTCGAATTTAACCAATCATTGTCAAGGACAAACTGATGGATTCTACAATAAAAGGGGAAATGAGAGATGGACTGAAGTGAGAGGGGAGCTGGGGTTACGTTTTCAAGGCCACATGTAACATTATAAAAAGCAAATATACGTTCAAAAGAAAAATTAAACAAAGGATATTTAAAACTTGGGTTAAAACTGTAAATCCGTATTCGTCGAATGTCAATCCATTCACTGGATGTTACGAGGGTTGTCTTTTATATTTTGTATATAGAATCATAAGTATGTGCCATTAAATGTCAAAATTAACTATCATATTTAGTTAACAGCAAAGTATTAGACCGCTTCGTTTAAAGCTGTACCTAAATTGCATTTTTGACTTTGAATAAAAAGATTAAGGAATGAGTATAATGCTATATGTATTTCCATGTATTCATGCAAGGTAGATGGACAAAGGGCCCTGGAGTGGGGATCCTTGACAGTTCTGTTTGACGATTCATTTGACACATTTGAATTTGATTTGAAATTTTATAGATTTGTCAGTCCATACTGAGCTTATTTTATGTTATTTATTAGAGGTGAGTGTTTACTAGAATTCCTCTTAGCATACAATCTTGAAGTTCTCAATATAGGGAACACCCCTACGTTTGTGACAAAAACGCGGGCGGAAGTATTAGATTTAACAATCGGGAGTGCTAGTGTAACTAGTTACGTGAAAGATTGGAGGGTCTCAACGGAACCTTCCCTATCAGATCACAGAATCATCGAGTTCAAATTAGGAGGAATCATACTCCAAACTGAAATTCGAAGGAATCCAAGAAAAACCGATTGGGAACTATACCACACCAATCTCGTAGACAACCTGGACCAAATAGATGCAGGTAGGGCTAGGAACCACCAGTATCTAGAATGGTACGCAAAGGAAGTCAGTGGTGCAATATGAATCTAGTTGCCCAAGTAAGGGCATACAAAAAAGTAACAACAAGCCCTGGTGGAACAAAAAGCTGGCCAATCTTAGATCGGAGGTCCGACGACTCTTCAACAGAGCCAAACCCAGCGGCGAATGGCAGCTCTACGCCGAGAAACTAACTGAGTATAATAAGGAGATTAGAAGGGCAAAGCGGTCTGACTTCAGATGCTTTTGCGAAAACATCACTTCAACTACTTATGCAGCTAGGCTACACAAAGCTATGGCCAAGAGTGGACCCATCCCCAACATGGCACTTAAGAAACCTGACGGAAGCTGCACGGAAGGAGATGAAGAGAGAGCTAACCTCCTACTTCATATACACTTTCCAGGTAGCATATCTATTGATACGCAAGTAGCTCCGACCGAACCCCACAATCCTCGCAGGGAAGACTGGGAGACGGCCAAGCTAGTAATAACAGAACAAAAACTGATATGGGCTATTGACACCTTTCAGCCTTATAAAACAGCAGGAATAGATGGGATTTTTCCTGCCCTTCTAAAGAAGGGTCAGGAAATAGCTACACTCCATCTATTAAACATTACAAGAAGCGATGGGACAGCTTAGCGATGGGACATTTGACCAACCATTTGGAAAAGAGCGAAAGTAATCTTCATACCCAAAATAGGCAAAACCGACTGGCCTAACCCCAAATAATTTAGGCTTATTAGTCTCACATCGTTCATATTAATAACGATGGAGAAAGTAGTGGACTTTTTGCATATTAGAGTAAATCATCTACAGTTAAACCACTGCACGATAGTCAGCATGCATATAGAGCGGGCAAATCCACAGAAACTGCTCTGTACCAGTAAACTGAGCTAATACAGGCAAGCCTGGATAGCAAAGAAACAGCACTTTGTGCCTTCTTGGACATTGCAGGGGCGTTTGACAATATACCTCACAAGGTGGTCAAGCGATCTCTTGAAACAAGAGGGGTAAACAGTACGATAATTCGCTGGTTTTGGGAAATGCTCTCAACACGAACAGCAGAGGCTGAGATAGGTACCAAAACTGTAGTTGTTAAAACAACGCAAGGAACTCCACAAGGTGGAGTGACCTCCCCCCTACTGTGGAGCTTGGTAGTGGATGAACTACTGGAAGAATTAACTCTAGCGGGAATACACTGCATAGGGTACGCAGATGACATAGTCATCATTGCACGGGGAAACATGAAGGCACCCTGTGTGATATTATCCAAAGGGGACTCCGCATCGCTGAGAGATGGTGCAGGACTGTCGGGCTGAGTATTAACTCAGATAAAACCGCAGTAGTGCCATTCACCAGAAAGCGAAGTTTGAAAAACTTCAAAAGAATCCATCTAGATGGAAAGGAAATACTGCCATCACAGGAAGTGAAATATCTGGGAATAACCCTGGATAGTAAACTTCTCTAGAACAGGCATATTAAGAACATTACCAGCAAAGCCACAAAGGCTCTCATGATATGCAGAAGACTGGCGGGAAATAGGTGGGGCTGCGCCCCTAACATTTTGCGCTGGATGTATACCATGACAGTAAGACCCATGATTACTTATGGAGCAGTTGCTTGGTATACAAAACTAGAGCAACGTACAGCAAGGCAAAACCTGTGCAAAGTACAGAGACTGGCATGTATCTGCATCACAGGTGCCATGAGAACATGTCCAACAGCAGCAATGGAGGTCATTCTAGACCTAACTGCACATTGTCGTCGGTAGGTATGCTTAGAATGGTTACTGACGGAAACAGTACTGGGAGAATTTTCAGGTCAGGGGCTTGGAACACCCTCAAAAAGAAAATTCCACTTCTCCAACTCCCAGTGGATGACATACCAAGAATTTACAACTTTGAGAAACACCTCACTGTAGTATTGAGTAATAAAAAGGATTGGAAGAAAGAGACGCTTACTCAGCGCTTACTCACCTTCAAAACCAAAGCAGGGATAGGGATAGGAGTATTTGGGCCAAAAACTGAATACTCCGAACCAATGGGCACCTACCCCAGTATCCTTCAGGCAGAAATTTGCGCTATCGAAAGATGCGTACAATTTATCTTAGATAGGAACTATCGAAAACAGGAAATTGCCATCCTATCCGATAGTCAAGCAGCACTTAACGCGATCAACTCAGTAACCATCAATTCGAAGTTGGTCAAAGAATGCCTGGAGAAGCTCAACAAATTAGGCAAAGAAACAAACATTCACAACCAAGGGATAGAAGGCAATGAAAAAGCAAATGATCTAGCTAGAAAAGGAGCGAACACTCCACTAACTGGACCAGAACCGTTCTGTTTTCCAAACGGGAACCAACTGAAAGCGGAACTGAAGAATCTGGAAGACTCCATCCGTAACTTGGAATGGGTGTCCTCCAACGGTCTAAGACACTCGAAAAAGTTCCTTAGAACTTATGACCGAGAAAAATCAAAGGTTTTCCTTGATTTAAGTAAAAACAATCTTCGGATTGTCACGGGGTTTCTAACAGGACACTGTCTCCTCAACGAACACCTCAGTAGGCTGAAACTGAGAAACAACGGCGAATGCAGATTTTGTGGGGAAAACGGGGAAACCCAAGAACACCTTATTACTGAGTGCGCCGAGACGACCATTCGTGCCATGAACCTTGGTACGTCTGATGTCGAGGATGGAGAACTGGCCTCTGTGGAGCCGTCTCAGATACTGGCTTTTCTTAAAGCCCTGAGACTGTATGATGAGTTATAACTCGTTATAACTCAAGAAAGGGGAACACACAATAGATCTATAAGGTCGCGGTGATTAACTCCCCTCCTAAACATTCTACATTCTACATGTTATTTATTATTTATTCTACTACTGATAGTTGTAAAAAAATTCTTGAAATCAAAATCTGTTAATTGAACACAACTTACATCTATACAAAAATGCTTTGTTTGTCCATTAGAGGGCACTAAATTTTAAAAAATAAAGACATTTTGAGAACCGATATTTCGAATTTAATGCGATATCTGAGGCGTCTATGATTTCTTAAGTATTTTAACATTTTACTATCACAATAAAAAGAAAGGGAACGAGAACGGTCAAAACTATCCTCAGCCCTATTCTAGCAGAAATGTTTTGCAACTTCAAAGACGACTGATTTTTATTACTATTTATAATGGTCTAAATGAAATGGCCTGGCACCTTAAATTCAGTTAAAATCAGCGTCAATTTTTTTTGTAAACGTAATGACCTATGTCAATAAATTGGAGCTATTATTTAATGTAGAATTATACAACAAATTAACTAAATAATAAATAAAATTTATTCACAATAAAGTATAATAATTAAAATAAAGGGCGATTTTGATCCGTGTCCGCTTTCACACCAACAAATTCTCGTTGCTGGCGGTCAGCAGGTTCGGCAACGATTTGCACGTGCCAGGTGCGTGCTCAGTCTTGTTGGAAATCAGCTTCCTGTTCCCGGTGGCCGGACATTCGATATCCAATGCCACGATATTATCTCTGAAGTACTGGCCGCCATCGGGACTTTCGCACAGGTCCTCCACGTGCACGTCCGCTTTTTGGACGGACGAGCCGCAACTGTCCAGCCGTTTGGCCTTCGGACACTCGGCCTCGAACACGTAGCACAGCTGGACGTCGCTCTGCGAGTTGGAGTTGGGATCGGATGGAGGGACGCTATAATCTCCCACGGGGGGAATAGGGTGAGTTAAGAGGTTCTCCTTCGCGAAGATGTATTGGTGGGTGGTGTCCAACGGGGGAGGTTTTTCTGGTGCGTTCTGCACTAAAATGATCCTGGAACAATAAAATAGTTAAATTAGAAAAACGATATAAAAAGAAAAAACTACATTGAGCTTCAAAAGGTTAGATGTAAGCACTAAATGGACAACATAAAAAATTGTTCGGATGTATGCTTTAAACTAGCGGATGCTAGTTTGTGTCTCACTCAATTTAGAATTTTTCTGTTTCGTATTTGAAGATAGAAAGATTTTCTAATGTAACTTTTTGCGACCATGCCAATTTTCTACCTCAATTTTTTTTAAAAAGTCAATTTTGATAGATACAACGCATCTTAATTTTTTTAAATGGAAACCCGCACATATTTTAGCGTCTTCCGGTAGACATATTTTAGCTAATTTCAAAAATATATGGTTTGTATATTTGCGCTTACTATTTACGATAAACAGTGCATTTAAAAATTGAATGTTCCAGAATCATTTTAAGTGTTTCAACCCAATTTTACATTTTCCTGTGTCCTATTTTAAGATAGCAAAAAGATATTTTAATGTAATTTTTCGCGAGGATCCCGATTTTTTATCTGAAACTCTTTTAAAAAGTCAATTTTAACAGATATGACGCCATCTTGATTTTTTTTAAATGAAAACCTCCACATATTTTAGCATCATCCGGTAGACAAATTTTAGCTAATTTCAAAAATATATATTTTAGTATACCTTTCGCTTACCGTTTTCGATATTTAAAAATGAAATGATCCAGAATCATTTTAACTCTCCAAAAAAGTCCCATGTTTGAGGTAGAAATTAGGCATCCTAACGAAATTTACATTAAAATATCTTTTTAGTATCTTAAAATAGGTAACAGGAAAATTTAAAATTAGCTGAGACACTTAAAATGATTCTGGAACATTTCATTTTTAAATGGTATATCGAAAACGATAAGCGAAAAGTATACTAAACTATATATTTTTGAAATTAGCTAAAATATGTCTACTGGAAGATGCTAAAATATGAGGGGGTTTCTATTAAAAAAAATTAAGGTGGCGTCGTATCTGTCAAAATTGAGGTTTTATAAAATTGTGAGGTAGAAAATTTTATTTTATTGATTTTATTGATACGTTTTTTTTGTGTTCTACAATGTCCATGTATGTTCTATTTGTAATTTTAATGACGTAAATATTTTGGAATTGTATGATATTTTTTATTATTTGTATATTTTAGTGCTATTGTTTGTTTTTTAATTGCTTTGTCGATTAAGCTATTTTGGCTCTTTGTACAATAAAGCGTTATTTATTATTATTATTATATCGTTTTATCTCAACTACATCCGTTGGTTTCTCGTGGTTGGAGGAGTGACTCGTCTCAACCATGATGGTGAAGTTACTTGTATAGAAATAGCTTTGCTGTATGGCAGGATTACAGATTTTTGCATAAGTTGGTACTGGTATTGTTCTAGGTCTATTGCCTTCAGCGATTCAATTAGTGTTTTTGGTATTACACCCATATTCGATAGTACTAATGGGATGACCCGGACTCGATCGTATTTCCACATATCCTTAAATTCAAAGCATAAATCAATATATTTGATAATCTTCTCTCTGTATGTTTGTGTTAGGTTATTGTTGTTTGTCACCGCAAAATCTATGAGCATCACTTCATTTTCTTTTTTCTTCTTCACTACTATGTCTGGTTTGGTGTGTTCTAGTTTTTCTAGAACTTCTTTCTTTTCTTTCTGTTCTTCGTTTTCTTTGTTCTAGTCTGGTTTTTATTGTGTTCTAGTCTTTTATCTGTTATTATAGTTCTGTCCCAGTGCATTTCATATTCATTGTTTTCAAGGATTGTAGCAGGTTCGTAGTGATAATAGTTATTATTATCATTATTATTGTTAAAATCGGCATCCTCGCATAACATTAAAAAATATTTCTACTATTTTTAAATAGGAATCAGAAAAATTGTATATTGAGTGAGACACTTAAAATGATATCCCTGTACAAGGTTTTCAGAAATATTTGGTACCATAAAAAGTGAATTTATAAATTTTTCTTAATTTTCTGATCGTTTTTAATTTTTATTTGGTCTTTTGACAGTGCAGGTAAAACCTCCGAAAAAGTCTACAAGTTTTTTACTACCTCCAATGAGCGTGCAGGTTCCGCACTAAGTATCACTAAAAACCTTGAAAAATTTAAATTATTTTTTTGGCGATTTGTCTTCATCAATCTAAACATAAATTTAGGCTGTAGTGAATACCGACTATAGCTTCATTTATGAGATGGATTAGACAGAACAATGCAACAATGAATCAGACAAATATCTGCAATTGTAAAAATAGGTCGATAAAAATACATTAATTGTTGGGCAATTTATGACTGTAGAAAGAAAAAAATATAGATAACAAAATAATGTTGTTTTATCTGTAAAGTAGGATGTATATATTTGTGCATAATTACACATTTTTAAAATTTTAATTGCTATAAATAACATTATGTTAATCTTAAATTTAGTACCTATGTTATATTTTATTTTGAAAACATAATGATATAACACACTTAACTTCCTGGGACGCATGATACCAAATAGGTTGGAGCAATGCCAAAATAATAATGAAATAAGTAATAGCTGAGGAAAGAAAAATTTAAACAGATTTTTTTAGTTCAATCTCATACAGTTAAGATCCATACACTCACCGATACAAAAAACTAAAAATTTTGATGTATTTTAAAGTTTAATATATTTTGTTCTAGTGGGCCTATTTTGATGATTTTTTAAGCAATATGTAGCTAAATTATCGTACATTTTAGTATTTCTTTTTCAATAAAAAATGAAAGTTCTTATTTCTCAATTATACGCGGGAAAACAAAATGTTGATATTTATGTGAAAGTTTGAAACACCCTGTGGAATATGTTAAGACAGCAAGGAATTTAAAAATCATTTTATCGTCTAGATACATCCTTTATCGATAGTTTGCTTTTTGGTTCATTTCAATAGGTTACTTTTGTTGGAGAAATTCGCTTTTGAAAAAGACACTAACATTTTTTGTAATATTTGCATGAAAACCATGCTTTTGCTTTTTGTCCTAGTAAGTTGTGATTCCGAAGCAGACTTTCTTGACATTAGGTTTGCTTCGATTAATCTTCTTCTCACATGTACGTTCACTTACATGTACCTACGTTCCTTAGGTGCTATTCATTATAACTTTGAAAAGCTTACAAACGGCGCGGCGGTTTCTTAGCGATAAACTTACAATAAGTCAATTGTTTCGATTCAAAGTCCAGTCCTCATACAACGGTTCCTGGACGTCTAGCATGTGAACTTCCCTCGGGGAAGCGACTGCACTGTACTTCGTGCACACCTAAATCTGTTTGCGACATAATTTTAATTTCTATGATCAATTAAAGTAACTATAGTGGATACAACTTCTGGACTTAAAATCATCTCTGCTAGAGTTACTGCACAACACAATAATAATATGATTTTTCAATAAGTGACATTACATAAATTATAAACATTATTTCATAGGTTTCTTGACTGGGACCAAAAGCACAGGTATGGTTTTAATGTAAAAATTACGAAACATGTTAGTGTCTTCTTCAAAAGCGAATATCTCCAAAAAAAGGTTTTGGGAGAAACCAAAAAGTATATAATAATAATAGCTTCAGTATATAGCGTTTAACGCCTTGGGAGTAGCAAAGTACAGCTCGCCATGCTAGAGCCGTTCGATATACAAGGAAGATAATGTGGCTAGCACTACGCTTCAACCGCCTATTATTACCTCAGGATTGCGCGTCCCAAGTACTTATTTAAGGCTGAGATAAAATATTAGGTTTATGTACCTAAACTATTTTTATTTTATTAAAAATAGTCGGCTGATAAACTGCCGGCTGTAGGATTCGAACCCACAACCTTTAGATTGGTAGACGAGAGCTGTACCTCTACGCCACCGGGCACCTGTACCAAAAAATAAACTATCAAAAAAAAAAATGAAACTATCGAAAAAACATGTACGTAAATAATAAAATGATTCCTTGTTTTTTTAATATATTCCCCAGGGCGCGGCGTTCCAAACACCAAAAGAACAATATTTTGTGTTCCCTCGTATAATTGACACATGGGAACTTTCATTTTTTATTTAGAAAAAGATACTTTAGAATCAAATAATTTAGCTGCAAATAAAGCTTAAAAGATCATCAAAAGTTAAACTATAAAACTTTAAAATACATCAAAATTTTGAGGTGCCTGTTTTTAGTGTATATATAGATGTTAGCAATGAATGACGATCGCGCGCTTTTACGTATATATCCACCTGTGTGAAAAACCTTTTCATTTTACACTATAGTCATCTGTTGAAATCCTTCCTGTAGTAATAAGTAGTTGGTTAATTTAAATTTATATCAAAGAATATACCTAGCTAGAAAAAGAATGGACTCTGCCATACTGAAAAATGGTTCTACAGAAGTGGCATCCTACGGAAGTAGCATCTATTGAGTAGGGCTTCTTTTAAATGGATCGAAGCGCGGGCTTTTTAAATGAGCGTATTTATTGAATTTTGCTCTAAAATAATTAAATTTGATTATTAAATCTTATTTTTTACACAAATTCAACAATACTAATAAGTATCGTTGTGATGTGTAAAAAATAAGATTTAACAGTATAATTTATACAATTATTAAATAAAATTAAAGCCAAACATGTGTAAATATTATTTATTATTTAAAGTTTTTATTTATATGTCAAATATTTAAACATCGTTTATTATAATAAGACCAACGTAATACGCCCAAAGTTTTGTAAATGGAGTAAATATAAATAGGTACTTAAATGATGGCAAAAATAAAAGACTTACATTATATTTTTAGGGCCACAAACAAAAGGAATTGTCTAATAAAAACCATAGACTAATGTCACTACTAGAGATAGATTGGACACTGATATAAAACAAATAAGTCCATCATTTAGAGCCACGTGGTGATCCGGAAGAAACTAATGGAGAGTTTTAGCATAACATAATTTTAGCGTTCCGTTGTTTATTAACGCTAACTAAAACGGTAACGTTATTCAAGCGCAAAATTATTTCTTGTAAAATATAAAATAATAAATATAGACTTGTTTACTATATTTTATGTTTTAGTTGATCATTAAAAGTGTAACACATTCAAAACTAAAAATAAAATTATGAAAACATAGATTTTAAACACCAACAATAGAGCACATACCGCCTATTTTTTTAGATTTAACAAATAAATTATAATATAGTATAGACTAGTACTTAACTATTACTAAAAATACTATATTACCAACTATGTACTTACTTATTTATGATTAAACATTTTTTTTTAGTTTGTTCATAAATGTATTATTTCTAAGATGTCTAAAATGTTTTTAATAAAAATGTTTAGTATCCAGCACGAAAATAATGATCGACTGTAAATATCAAAATGCACAAATGAATAAAAATATAAACTATAAACACAAATCACCGAACTTTCCGGCAAATCAGGAATATCTGAATTAATAATTATTTAAAAATACTTTGACGGATCACCAACATTTTGACAACTAGACCATAGATGATAGTAAATATAGAGGCTGTCATGTCACCTTCATATATAAATTAGAAACCTGTACTTTAATGTCTTTTGCGCCACCTGGCGATGCGGAAGAAACTAAATTTGTAGTTCCATAAAATTACTATTGAGTGTCTAGGGCCTGATAAAAACACATATAACAAATTATAGTTTGAAAAACGTTTTGATAATCATTTTTGATAATATTATGACTATGGCGCTATGACAACGACAATATTTTTTGAGAATTTGACAATAGTATGACAATGGCCGTTGGAAACTATGGAAACTACAAAAAAAATCTGATTGAACGCCATCTGGCAATAACTAGTAGCAACTTCTTAACCTAAAAAATAATTGCACTACCACCTAGCGCCCGAGGCTGGAACTATTTTATTTGAAATTTCCGTGGAAACGGTGGAACCGCTTTTGCTATTTCACTTTCCGGCCCCTGATCTATATCATGTCATGTTATTAGCTGCAACATACGTATTGTTTTTTCAGCGATCATTCAACGTCATACATTGTTGAAGTCTCTGTTTCACTTGACAATCAGATGAAAGAGATTGGTGACGTCGCGTCGTTACAGCATTTCATAAATTACTACGCATAAACGTGTATATTCTTATGTAAAAAGAAATTATTTTAAAATTTAACCCGACGCTAATTTCACGCGCTTGGGAAAATAATTAATTAAAAAAAAAGTTGATTATTAAAAAAGAGTAATTCGTAATTTTGCCGTTGTTATAGATATATTTCTCCTCTCATATTTTTGACTACTGGACATAAAGTGGATGTAAAGAAAGCTAATATGAAACACCTGGCAATTATTAGTAATTAAAAATACATTTATAATGCAATAACCTCGTTAAAATGCCATTTACGAAAATTTGATTATTCTGGTTTTCAATATATCATTATAGTAGAAAGCTTAGTTTAGTAAACATAGTTTTTATTGGTTTTAGAACATATAACTTCATATAATTTAAAATTATCATCGTTGTTTTGGCATTACTGACTTAATATAAATCACGAGACCTCACGACTTTTTTTTAAATTCATCAGACTTTAATGATACCTGATGATATTTTAATAATGAAGGAAACACAATTATTTTAATAAGTCAATACTCATACAATATTACGAACCAACCATATTACATGCGTACAATGATTAAAGAATACCCGAGACCAAATTGTTACCAGTTATGTCACCAAACAGTCAGAGGGTTAATATAAAAAAATCAGATTTAAATAAAAATTTGAATTTTAATTGTTTCGCAAATAGTTTTTACAAATTATTGTATGAGTTTTTAATTAGATTTTTCACACATTTGTCTGAATCAATGATCTTAATTTATTTATAATAGTGATACATTTTTCGCCTACACCTATAGTAGATGTTGCTTCTTTACATGGTATGCAAATTAACTATAAAAACGTCTGAAAACGTTCACAGAAGCAAAGTTTACAGAATAAAAAACTTTGACAGAAGGTACCAAACTAATATTATGGAGTATGTATTATGCATAATATGTAGGGCATATCAAGAATCCGCTAAATATAATATATATATAGACTAGCGTGTACCAGCGACTTCGTTCGCGTCGAATTAATCATTTGTAATGGTGATGATAAAGCAAAGCAAGAATTTCCATTAACATACAAACTGGATAAAAAATTTTCACATTTATGTCAGCATGAGAAAAAACAATATGGCGATATTATTATATAACATAATTTATATAGTTATATAACGTGGTAATATTTGAGGGGTAGTTTCATCTCGTTGGAATTTGACTTTCGAAAAATCCGTTTGTCAAAAATAAGCTTTTTACGTCAAGCAGTTTAAGCAGAATAGTGATTAAGAAATTACCCAACTTTTTAGAACACCCTGTATGATTTTTTAAAAAATTTCAAAATATGTAAAAAAACAAATAAATTATGCTTGTCAAAGCGTTTTCCCGAAAGACTAACCGTTTTTTAAATAACAAATATTGTAATATTTGAGGGGCGTTTTCACCCTCTTGGAATTTGAGATTCGAGAAACCCCTCCTTATCGAACCTCTACACCCCACAGTCAATCCGTTTGCCAAAAATCAGCTTTAAACGTCAAGCAGTTTAAGCAGAATCGTGATTACTCAATGGTCATATTTTATGAAACACCCTGTATAAATTTATAAAAAATCCTAAAATATGTAAAACAACAAAATAATATATAATGTTTAAGAGTTTTTCCGAAAAACTCGCCGGTTTTTAAATAAAAATTATTTTAATATTTGAGGGATAGTTTCACCCCCTTAGAATTCGAGTTGCGAAAAATCCCTTTTTATCGAACCTCTACACCCTAAAGTCAATCTGTTTTCCAAAAATCAGCTTTTTACGTCAAGCGCTTTAAGCAGGGTCGTGATTAATCAATGACCAGCTTTTTCGAAACACCCTGTATACATTTTTAAAAAATCTTAAAATATGTAAAAAAACAAAATAAAATAAACGTGTTTAAGCGTTTTTTCGGAAACTTGACCGTTTTTTAAATAAAAAATATTGTAATATTTGAGGGGTGGTTTCACCCTCTTGGAACTGGAATTTCGAAAAATCGCTTCTTATCGAACCTCTACACCCTAGAATCAACCTATATGCCAAAATTGAGCTTCTTATGTTGAGTGGTTTGAGCAGGATCGTGATTAATCAGTATGTTAGTCACTTAAGGATTTTATATATTAGTATAGATATATTGTTTCAGATTATAACAAGATGCCAGATCTACACTCAGATGCAAAAAAAACGAATGGAGAAAATTTTGGTCAAATTTAAAGTTCAACCTGTATCAGGGAAGTCTTTGCTGCAGCCTCTGGATCACAAGCGACACTTTTTATTTGGGAAAGCTAGGTTAGAACCGGAGGAACTATGCTTCCATCCTATCAAGGATCTGCATAAGTTAGTGCAAGACACAGGTACAAGAGAATGGGTGCAGATATAAAAAGGGGACAAACAATAGGTCTCATAGGTCGCAGTGAGGACGGCCACTTGTTATTAAAAAAAGAAATAGGCGCGTTACGGATTCGTGTATTCTTTAGTCATTGCATGATAATCTTAATAATTGAATCTTTGAAATTCCATCAAATTTTGTAGCCAATGATTACATTAACTGCCAACGGATATTTGACAGAAAATACTGTAGCTATATTGTTTCAGATTATAACAAGATGCCAGATCTACACTCAGATGCAAAAAAAACGAACGGAGAAAATTTTCGTCAAATTTAAAGTTCAACCTGTATCAGGGAAGTCTTTGCTGCAGACTCTGGATCACAAGCGACACTTTTTATTTGGGAAAGCTAGGTTAGAACCGGAGGAACTATGCTTCCATCCTATCAAGGATCTGCATAAGTTAGTGCAAGACACAGGTACAGGAGAATGGGTGCAGATATAAAAAGGGGACAAACAATAGGTCTCATAGGTCGCAGTGAGGACGGCCACTTGTTATTAAAAAAAGAAATAGGCGCGTTACGGATTCGTGTATTCTTTAGTCATTGCATGATAATCTTTAATAATTGAATCTTTGAAATTCCATCAAATTTTGTAGCCAATGATTACATTAACTGCCAACGGATATTTGACAGAAAATACTGTAGCTATATTGTTTCAGATTATAACAAGATGCCAGATCTACACTCAGATGCAAAAAAAACGAACGGAGAAAATTTTGGTCAAATTTAAAGTTCAACCTGTATCAGGGAAGTCTTTGCTGCAGACTCTGGATACAAGCGACACTTTTTATTTGGGAAAGCTAGGTTAGAACCGGAGTAACTATGCTTCCATCCTATCAAGGACCTGCATAAGTTAGTGCAAGACACAGGTACAGGAGAATGGGTGCAGATATAAAAATAACAATAGGCCTCATAGGTCGCAGTGAGGACGGCCACTTGTTATTAGAAAAAGAAATAGGCGCATTACGGATTCGTGTATTCTTTAGTCATTGCATGATAATCTTTAATAATTGAATCTTTGAAATTCCATCAAATTTTGTAGCCAATGATTACATTAACTGCCAACGGATATTTGACGGGTACCCGAGAGCAACAATTTATTTTTCGATTTAAATAATATATAAACCGAGATATATAAACTAAATATAGCATCCCTAATATAAAATATAAGAATAGGGCAAATAAATTTTATCACAAATTTGAAAGTAAACTATAATCACCTTGGAAAACAAAATAAATGTAGGCAATCGAAAAATAATATGTTGAGAACGTTGCCATCATTTATTACTGTTTTCACTAGAATTTTCTAATTTAGCAGTCGGTGTCATTATTGGGTCTAAAAGTCCAAATTATATTTATTACAATTGTTATCTTTCTCATGCATATTCATTATTTCCAAAGTATCAATTAAAATATTTAATAAACACACTCAAAAATTGTAACAATTAACAAAGTACTTAAAGATATTACTTATACAATTAACAATATATTATGACATAAATATAAAGGTTTAACATTTATACCAGGATCTCCCATCATTTGCACTTCCTTCAATCAGACACATCATTTGCACTTCCTTCAATCAGACACCAGAAGAAAAAAATCATGTTTTAAGTCTCTGCCAGGAAGCTATTCATAATTTGTAGTTGCAAACGATGGCTTATTTTTATATATTTTTAATATAATCATAACCGTTTTTACGTAACATATTTATGGTTATTTGAACTACTTTGCAACTAATTAATTATATTTCATCAATTTTGTTCATGCAATGGTGATTAAATATTTCGTGATTGTTGTTGAATTAGAGTTTTCAATGGACATATTATATAAATATAAAACAATTACATTAAATTAAAAAAGATTTATCATATGATTGTTTTAATGAAGTTTAATAAACAAAATACATTTTATTTCAATACAAAAAAAATTGACACAATGGACACAACAGGGTTTAAATGAATAATTGCGAAAAAATACGCGACGCGCTTGCATTTTCATAAACAGAATTTTTCATATAACAATATCGTTTCTCTTCAAAGTTATTTGATTATACAGGGTCAACCAATATTACAATATACATCTCAATCTCAATTTGAATAAACACGTTTGCCAGGCAAAGAACGTTAAGATTATTATATTATCATATGTTTTATTTTAGGTCAATTATTGTAGCTGTGTTGTAGCTAAAAATGTTGATAGTCGCTTAATGTTTTTTTTCGACTTTTACGTGCAGTTTTAACGAGATTACTATAATTCAAGTGTTTTATGCTGAAAAAAATGTGTAGAGATAAATAAAAAATCTCAACTCACAGTTTTACATTAGAAAATTATTTATTTCAAAAAATTAGTCAAGGGATAAAAACATATAGTAAGATATTGTAAGTGAAGTATCTGTTTCAACACCATGTATATATGATATATCCAAAGAATATTTTTACCTAATTTCAGCAACTTGATATTCGTCGTTGAAAAACCTGCTAACACCATTTTTGACTTTCGGGATTAATTATATCCCATCCTCAGGCCCAAATACACAAAGTCACGCCAAAAGCTACACCAACTCAGAACCAATAAGTCATCAAGATTACAAGTGCAGTTTTTGTAATGAATATTTCCTGTATAATAAACAAATATACCGAGTCGGTATTACTGACTTTGGGTACCGACTTTCGTGTGTACGAAGAGCGTAGTCAATACGCTGAATACAATAATATGTACTGAATAAAGAAAGAAGAGCAAGTATTTTCCCAACCGCATGAAATCTAGCGCTGGATTAAGGGGTTGTGTAATAAATACTCCGCATTTTTCTCTCTCCGGCTTACTAGATTGTCATAGCTATTCACTCCCAGACATGTAAACACCGACGCAAGATTTCGCTTGTCGATAGGGTATAGCTGGGGTATAGTAAACCAAAGGCGTAGCTATGTAAGATTATTGTAAAATAAAATATGCAAGTAATTCCATTACTGTTTTACCGAGGGGTGTCTCATTTGGGTAAAAAATGTAAATGTACTGCCAAAATATAATTTTACTGCCAACCTACTGCCAATGACTGCGAAGAGGACTGCCTATGACTGCCATGTAATTATTATAAGCGGTTGCCGTAAGACTGCCAAGAAAATGTACATGTAATTCCAATAGTGAGACACCCCTTGTGTTTTACAAATATATATATATGTTATTTGTAAAACACAAGGGGTGTCTCACTATTGGAATTACATGTACATTTTCTTGGCAGTCTTACGGCAACCGCTTATAATAATTACATGGCAGTCATAGGCAGTCCTCTTCGCAGTCATTGCGTCATTGCAGTCATATAATATTTTTTTACAAATAACATAGATAATATAACATTATTTTATAGTAAATAAATATCTGTCCTGAAATTACTGTAGCTATATTGCTTCAGATTATAACAAGATGCCAGATTTGTAATATCTACACTTTGGTCAAATTTAAAGTGTTATATTTTTGTTATTTTTAAATCTATTTTCATGATTTTTTTAGCAAACTGTATATAATTATATCAAGTTTAATTAGTAAAGTAAGTTTTTTTATAAACTTTAGTATTTGGCATATTATACAGGGTTAATCGAGGGGTAGTTTTTTACCTTAACTTTAAAACACCCTGTGCAATAATTTCGTGTGTAAATTTTCCTAAAATATCATTTTACGGTCAGAACCATGACTTCTGAGCATTTTGATTTTTGATTCATGTCAATACATGGTTTGGTTAATTTTTAAGAGCGAAATGAACTGATCACAATCAATTTGCAATTTTTTCAATTATCGTTACTTTTTGATGTCTTTTTTTAATATGACGAGATGGTTTTGGTCAATATTGTCGTAACGTCATATTACGCTGCATTGGATACTCTATGCTAAATTTAAAAAAAAAAGTTAAAGACTAACGATACAGTCCTGGTGTTTATAACCAGAACCGCACAGTGGAGTATTAGCATGAAAAAGGTGATCGAAATTCGAAAAAGCAAATGTGTTTAAGATTTCCCAAAAAAAGGTAAATGATAAGCTAAATCATGTCTGCTATGAATGGCGTTGCTATGGGTGTGTTTAATTGCATTCATTTGTTTCAACGAAACGTCAAAGTTGTTACTTCTCACTGATAAGAGGTAAATGGCTAAATTTTATGTTTAAAATTATAAATTGTTGTTGTTCTTATGCTCCGTTTACGTTTATATTATTGTTTTGATTGAAAATGGCTCAGCAAGCTGCAGGTATGTACCTATTCTACAAAAACATATTATTTATTTTGATATTCTCTATACTAACGACTTTTTTTGCAACTAAAAGTTAGGCGTTCAGAAAATTTGATTAAATTTGTGAAATTTTTATTATACTTAGAGATTTAGTTGCGCATTTCGAAGAATTCAGCATATTGTCTATATACGTTTTACTTAGTAAACAATGTGCTTTCATACAGCAAAATAAAACACTGCGACTTTTTGCGACTTTGCTGATAAAATGAGAAAAACATTCTTGGTTTCCTCTAATTTGCAAATCAGTGATATACTAATGCGAGGTGTAAACCGCGATGGCATTGTTGTCTACAAAGCGTTCGCATAGTGCCATTAGCAGTATAGCACAATTTGGCATTAGTAGCGGCTTTAGCGGTTTGGGCATTGGTCGCGGATCATTCGTAGTACTATACTCCACTCTTTAATTGAAAATAGCAATAATTTATATAAGGTCTACATAAAAAAAATTCGATCAACTATCGGTGTCAAATACCCCACTGTGCGGCGGCTCTCAAAATGTCGCAATTTATTTTTAAAACTTTCTTTTATTTTTAAAACTTCTCTTTTTTTTTAAAAGTTAAATAACTCGGTTATTTTCAATCTATTTTAAAAGTGATAAAGAGAAAATATGTTTCTTTTGGCCAGATCTACCACCTCTTAAAATATTTGCACTCATTTCTGGGACATCCTGTATATAGCTTGCTAAAAATTCATGAAAATAGAGCTAAAAATAACAAAAATATAACACTTAAATTTCTCTGTTGCATTTTTTTGCATCTGAGTGTAGTAACAAAAATTAAAAACAGACGTTATCAGTACTATATTGTACTACCCAATATTAACTATAATGACATTCATGAATTTCAAATGAGTTTGATCATTTTTCCAATTACAAATAATAATTAGGTGGAACATACATTTCTGTGGAATATTATAGTATCACAAGTGTAACTAATAGGTTCAATATAAGTTCTCACGAAAATTAATTTTATCATTATTAATAAGATTCAAGAATGACAAACTTCGCGGTTTTCGTATACAATTACTGTGATTAAAAACTGTTTATGTTAAAATTTATAATAAACACATGAATCAAATTTAAATATATTATCAAGCATTTCTGTTTAAAATTTCAAAGAAAAAGAGACAATTTCGTAGAAACTAAAGGAAGCAAAAGTGATACTCATTTGCCTTGACTTTTATAATGTAATAATTTTCATTTACTGGTTTCCGATTTAGAGGTTGCGAATATATTTGTAAAATTATTGGATTGTAATTGTTTATATTTCCGATCCTGATAATAAATAATTTACATCTTCCTATTCCGGATTTAAAATAATTTACATCTCGAATTTTAAGAAGACAAAATACACATACATATATGGCACTTTAACCAAATTGACAGGCGGAGTGTCTTCAGAATATTTGATCACATTTGGAAAAATGTTTATTTTAATTTTAAGTTCAATTATTTTTTTGATCTTTATAAATTTCTGCATCTAAACAAACTACAAATACAGGGTGTTTAAAAAAGCATGTGCCATGTCTCGTAGGGAGATTCCTCTCGTAAAAATGTCTGCCTTGTTTCGTAGCTACAGGGGGTTAAAATCTTCATAGTTTTTCGATTTATTATAATTTTCTTCCAAGTGCTTATAGCGATTCGAATGAAATTTGGAGGGTAAAAGTTACTATGAGTGCTACATATTTTAATGCTAAAAAAATGTCGACATATTCACCAGGGACGTGTATATCAGTTACCACTGTAATATTTTTCTAAAAAAAATATGTACGCTACTGACTTTTTTCTCTTGTTAGCCAAACTGTGTAGAAAGTTAAATGCTGACTAAAAGTTGTCTCTTGATATTTTGTCGATTTCGGTCTACTTGATGAGATAAACGTAATTTAATTAATTTGCCTTAATCAATTTCTTTAAGAAATTAATGAAATTAATTTGCCAAAATGTTAAATAAGTACTTATTGATTCCTCATCAAAAATATGAAAAAAAGTTCCTATAAACATGGTTGTGGAAATGCATTTTAAGTTACAGGATGTTAAAATTTTTTAAAAATAGGCCTTTTGTAAATATATTAAATGCCATTATTTTTGGGTGAATTTGCTGTACATCAACGCTATAAATTTTAATAAAATTTAGTAATAAATTACATTAAGTAAATAATTTGTTAATTCTATTTTTATTTTAATTTTATTAATTGTGATTAATACATATAATATATATAACATATTTATGTCATTCTATTCAGAATGCCATTTTCGAGGCCATTTTCTATCAAATAAAGCTTCATTCGGAACCTCGCAATTAGTCGAACTAATTAGTGGTTTTAATTAGGGTAGAGGTTTGTTCCTGTTATTCCAATATATGCATTCAGAACGTCAAAATTAGTGGTAGTCATTTTCAATTAGTAGAAAAAGTTAAAAAAAAATTGACTTTTCCACTAATTATACTTCAAATTTGCGAGGAATGTCATTTTGGCCTTTGATTATCATGCATCATGAGAAAATGTGGTTAGAAACCAAAAGTTTATTGTTTTATAAGCTAAATATTAGGGTTTCTCTATGGATACAGTTGATTACTGCAAGCTGTTGCTAGTGAAATAGGAGGTGAATGAAACTAATTTAATATGTATACAATTAATCCTCATTTATGTCACATACTAACTTACTAAATCTCGTTTTATATCTGAAAAAATATATATAAGGTGAAAAACATTTTTGAAAAATACCCGGCAAAATTATTTAAATAAATAAATAAATATTGAGATGGCTCCAGATTCAAAAAGTAGATCTTTATAATTGTAAACGAGATGTCTATTATTATTTTTTCTTTATGTTATAATATTTTACGTAAATATCTGAACCATCAAATGAATCTGTGCCAAGTTAAACAGTATTTATAGATTATATTAAATACTCAAAACAAAAATCTGAAAAGAAAGCGCCAAATTGATATGAGATAGACGAGTTATAATAATATAAAAGTTAAAGTGTTATGACAGAAGCTGCTTTTAAATTAATATGCACAGGGTGGGTCAAATTGGACGCTTTTAAAGGGAAACACCCTTTTCTATAGGAGATAGACGAAAACTAATATCGGTGTCTGGAGCTCAAATTTTGTCAAAAACATGATGGTGAAAACCGCACATCGATATCTGTCACCGTTACGGAGTTACGTGTTTTTCAAAAATATGCATTTTTAACAAATTAAACTTTTGTAACTGTAAGCTGTTTGTAGCTGTAACTTTTTTCCTATGGAAAATTTTGTATTTTTATAAAAACATTTCCAAAGCACCTTTTTACGTAGAATTTAATGGTTTAAGTATAATTTTTTTAAAATTAATAATTTAAGAATTATCAACAAAAAATTTGATTTTTTATATGGGACACCCTGTATATTTTTAATTCATTGAAAATAATTTAAAATTACCTTTCCAAAAATATAACACACTTGATATTTTGCTCGATTCCTCTTCGAGATATAGAGTATATAAAAATTCGCCCGCTTTAAATAAGTAGGCTTTGAACGGCATCGGCTGTAATGCAAAAAAATTCTAGCTGTGAGCATCAATTAAAACGAAAATAATATTTGCTATGAGAGATGCAGAATTTTATAACAATTTAAAATATATTTAACCAACATCAACACATCTAAACTATATCTAATAACAATAAAAATAAATAGCAAACCAAGACATGAGATTTTGCTACAGGTGTTCCGACATATCGACCGTCTTTTGTTATGGACAGACGGGGCCGTTTTTGAACATTTCTCGAGGAAATCATTAACACAGTAGGGGTGAAAGATACCCTCTCATAACTGGTAAGTATAAGTAAAAATCAATTTTTCTGTTGATAACTCTTATAAGTTACTAATTTCAAAAAAATATACTTAAACCATTAAATTCTATGCAAAAAGGGCATTTTCTATTCTATTTGCAAAAAGGTGCTTTGGAAATGTTTTCATAGAAATACAAAATTTTCCATAGCAAAAAAGTTACAGCAATTTGTAAAAATGCATATTTTTGAAAAACACCCCGAAACTCCGAAACGATATCAGATATTGATGTGCGGTTTTCACCATCATGTTTTTGATGAAAATTGAGCTCCAGACACCGATATTAGTTTTCGTCTCCTATAGAAGAGGGCGTTTCCTTTTAAAAGTGTCCAGTTTGACCCACCCTGTACCTATACAAATACAGGATCCGGCTATAGTGCGTCGGGTATCCATAGCTCCTAAAATAAAAAACTCGGGAATTTTGTTTAAGTGCAAATCTAAAGTATGTATCTACTAGTATGTATTTCAGGAAAATGTTTTAACTTCTATAGAGTAGCTCAAAGAAGTGTCAGTGGATTGGGATGATTTTTTTTTAAATGGAACACCCGGTATATTATTGCTTTATTAACTTTCAGATCACTTTACATAATCCTAAGATATGAGTAAATATATCTCGATAGTTTCAGAGATATTCCTCATAAATAAATAAAAAATATATTTTTCATTCTCTTTTAAAAAAAATATTAAAAATACAAGAAATGTCCTGAACCTGAAATCAAAGCTATATTAGGTATTTACATTAAATAAAATAATTTTTCTTCGTTTTTTTAAATGGAACACACTGTAGGTATATTATTTTTTCAATAGATGGAGAATTAAATATTTTTGTATTTAGAGTATTTCAAAATTTTGAAAGGTTTCGTAGATATTCGCGGTTTTATATTTCATATGGCATTTTCCACAGTAAATTTTTATCAAAGCCACCCAATTATTTTTCTTTTGTATTTTACCTTTGAAAGAGCCACAAGAAATAATACTGTGTGTGTCTGCAAAACCATTAAAAACAAAAAATGTTCATTTTTTAATTCTTCATCTATTGAAAAAAATAATATACAGGTTATTTTATATTTTAAAAAGTTTGGCGTGGAATTTTGAGCATCCTGTATGATTTACGATTACCATATTTATAGCAAAGTAAGTACAGACCATCTAAAGTAAATACCTAATATAGTTTTGATTTCTGGATAGTTCTTGTATTTTTAATAATTTTTTTAAAAAAGGTTGAAAAATATTTTTTATTTATTATATTCATATCACAGAATTATATACAGTGAGCTGAAAGGAAGCCAAAAATGCAATAATATACAGTGTTCCATTTAAAAAAATATCCCTATCCACTTAACCTTTCTTGAGCCACCTTGTAGAATTTGTGTTGTGTTAAAATATTTTCCTGAAATACATCCTCGTACATACTTTAGGTCTGCACTTATACAAAATTCTCAATTTTTTTATTCTAGGATCCCTGAAGAACTAATGCCAGACCCTGTATGTTGTATTGTAGTAACATTGATACCCACTGTTTTACTTTAAACGTATTTACTGAACATATTATTTCAACAAAACATTTTTATTTGGATAAAATATTTACTACAATCTTAATCTTGATTGTAGCTATTAAAGTTAATATATTTTTAGATCGTAGGCTAATTGTAAACATCCCACAGATTTACCTTGCCAATATTAATTTAGAAATATTGTGTACATACCTATTATGAGCTTTCCATCTAGAAAATAAATGTAAGTACTGTCTGCATTGTATGTACATGAAAACAGCTCCTCCAGTAAATCCAACCGCAACAACAACTAACTTGGTCCAAAATGGCCAAGCTAAAATAAAAAGAAATGTTTAGGGAAATTTGATTTCTATGTAACTCACAAATATTTACCTATCAAACCCTTCTGAACTTCTTCTGCTGCCCTATCTATAAGTACAAACAGTGACCAGACTACACAAACAGCTGCTACAAAATGAAATAAAATGGCACATAGAAGCCTCCGCCTTTCAACACTGCTCATCTCTAAAATTCGCCACTAGAATTTAAGATTAATTAAATTTAAATTAAAAAAATACCTTTCTATACATACTTCTGACAATGGCTTGATTTTCGTATGTAGTATAAAATTAAATTTACACAGCTCGCAGGATCTTGTATCGGAAGCAGCTAGCCATTGCCTCAAACAATTTTGGTGAACATATTTTAAACTCCCCGAACAATAACAAGGAGAGAGTAAAGGATTTTCCGCATCAGCTTCACAATGACATATTCTGCAAATATCTCCCATAGAATTTGAATAGTTCGAATCAGTATCACATTTTGAAAAGTCTTGTTTTTTAATTGAATCAGAGAAAGTTTCCCGGGACACGGTTCCACGGGTTTCTTTCACTTTAATAAATTGTCCAGGCATGGCACTCAAGAGGCGGAAAACAAAAGGCAAATCACAATATTTATGTAATCACAGTGGAAACAAATAAACACATATGCACAGTTAACATTTTGTTACTTTACACTTTTCCAATAGATACTTCATTAGACTCGGCGAATATTTGGCGAACTATATTTTAAATATTAAGTACTTCGTTATTGTGCGATCTATATAAAGAAGACTGATTGTTTCTTTATGATTTTTATATTATGTATATTTTCCCCCGACTCGCTTATCTCTTGCCAATTCTATAATGTCAAAAACAGCTGATTGTCGTAATTGACATTTGACAATTATGTCAGGCGCATGCGATATAACCTGAAAAATCGAACTTTTGTGTATTGATTTGGTTCATGACGATTAATAAACAAAGTTTAATTCAGTGTCCTAAATAGCTTTTAAATTTTTGTGTTTTCAAACAGTATAAATAAGTAAACGATTAGGTATGACTGACCTAAGAAAACGACGTGAATCTGACGGTAAACCTTTGGAGTCAGCTGAATCAGACCACGTAAGTGTCTTAAATTTTTAGATAAATTAAAATATCGGTAGTATCTTTTTTAATTTGCTTTTGATTTATTTCTATTTACTGATTATATTTAAAATACTTTTTGAGTCTTGAGTGGTATTTATTTAAATTAAATTAATTTTGAAAGTGACAGTAATCAAATATATTTTTCCTTTTAGAAATAAAATAATAAGCATTAATTAAAAACACACTTATTTCATGCAAAAATATTTTGATACGTGAAGCGACTCATGTGAATGTCACAGGGGCAATTGTTAATTCATATTATTAGTGTGGAAAATTGTATGCTTTTTAATCGCTTAACTATAGATGTCCGATATGTTTGAAACCTTACAAGCGTTGCTATTTTAAAAATATACGTTTATACAAGTCTGTTAATGATTTATTAAAGATGTTATGCATAGTTGTTTATTTAAGTGGGATAATTATTTAATGAGTCACAGTTGATAGTTATAATAATTTTAAACATATTCTATATACCTAGTGGTGTAAAATACTCTGACAAGGGGTAAGGGACAAAAAACTCACAATCTTTTAAGATGTTTATTTAAAATTAATTTGCTTCAAAAAAAGAAGCGGGGCGACATGTTTCGGGACTTAACAATTCCCATCTTCAAGCCCAAGAAAGCTAAAATAATTACAATCAGAATAATAAACAAATTCCAATAGTCATACAGAGGTCAAAAAATGTAAAATACAATCACAAAACAAATTAAAAGGTTAAAAAAAATCAAAAAAGGTTAAAAAGTTATTTCTATCACAATTATTCAATCACAGATAACATTATGGCAAGCTCAGTTTGAAAATTAAGACAATTAAATTAAAATCATAAAGGGCAATAATTTAAGTTCAACAAAAAACGAAAAAAAATCAAGAACTTTCTACCTGGAAACGACTTTCTTCTTGTAAAAACGAATCAACTTCTTCAGAACAATCTTCTAAATGTAAACATAACTTAATTTTTTCACAAATTTTTGCCACTCTATCACTTTTGGCATTATTATACCATTGTTCAAAAATATCTTTTATTTTAAGTACTGGACATTCTCCTAAAATAATCGAAAACTTAAAATATCGCAGTTTTCCGCAGACAGTGAAATAATGGTTTTAAAGTACAATACTTGGGACAACATTACACGAAAAATCTTGTCTACCATTTTATACCATTTTTTTAAAACCTTAAATAAAATTACACTACCAATTTTCATTCAGACTCGATTTGACTTTTTGGAATGGCCATGTATATAAAAGCAATGATCGAATTTAACAACAGCTAATATGGAAAAAGAATGTACTTACTATAGGTGTTTTTCTCCATTTTGTGCAGCTAGGAAATATTCTTTTCGTCTACACAATATTCACCCCAATTTAATTGAAAAATGCGGTCACTTAAACACACTTCCACTATAATAAAAATACTGATATTCAATTTTTGGTATTTGCATTGCTGCTCATGTATCAATTTTTTTCGTATATTTTTTGGTGATTATATACTTATGCGAAACAGGTTTTATCTGGTTTTTGTCCATAGAGCGCTAGACTGTGCATCGGTTCGAAACATCGAGGGCGTCATCCTGTAGCCCGTCAGCCCGTCCCCAATTATGCAGAAATCGTCCCACATTTTTCTTCAATATCGAATCATTAGTCCCACCCCGATGAAGATGTAAACGAAATGTCATATTCAATTTTGCATCGTGTGGCACCGTCGCTCACATTGCCTACCCTGCAAATTTGGTCGCGATCGGACGACATCAACTTTTGACATTTCTTACGTCAAAACTGACAGTGATACGTGTCGTACACGGTCAAGTTGGCCTTGGTCCAACCTATCCACATGTCGGAGGCAGATGCCGAATTCGGCCTATGTCCGAAATAATTAGACATATGGCGATTATAATTAAATATACCTACCTATATCCACAAAGTTAACGCGGAAGAGTTTTGATTGCATTGGTTTCATCTTCTATGTGGAGGGTGTTAATCTTTTGTTGTTATATTATACCAAAAAAAAGATTAACCCCCTCCGCAAGGAAGACTATTTATAACCATGAAGTTGGACTTCCAGGTATCTGGCAAGTTTAGTGTGGACAACTCGCCATATGTCTAATTATTTCGGACATAGGTCCACTTCGGCATCTGCCTCCAACAGACATACCAAATTTCATTTAAATCGGACGATTTTTTGATTTGATTCATTGATTATGGGGTTTTGTAGTGCACGAAACGTAGTCAAGATGTCATGAAAAGATGGGATTCTTCGAGTCCCATCTACTTTCCGAGTTTCAACCTTCTCATTCACATAGGGCCCGAGTTACAACCTTTGGTTACAATGCTCCAAAGACCCATTAAATCGGACGATTTGTTGCCATTGATGATGGGGTTTCCCAGCGCACGAGACGTCGCAAATCCGACGTCAAAATATCATGAAAAGATCAGTGTTTCAGCCCCCTAGCTCACATAGGGCACGAGTTACGATTCCCCAAGACCGATACCATTTTTGTGACGCTTAGCGACCTTGGCGTGACGCTTCGCGTAACGCTAGCTCGTGTGTCGTGGCCTTGAATTTTTACTCTCATCGCGCGTAAAGAAGTTTCACTTCAAAAACGGCGTCAACGATGGCTATGAAAAAAAGATCGCTGTCATTTTATATATAAGATTATATGGGGAATGTCATCAATGTTCATTTCCAAGCCAACTGGACGCCGTTTTTTTTCCATCATACGCTATTAAGTATAAGTGTGTATTTTTTACTTTATGAACATTTTTATAACATTTGATTTTATAATTTGATTGACGCTTTCTGAAATAGTATATCTAATGATCTTCCGGGATCCGAGACAAGACACTCTAAACACTCTAAAAAGTTAATAATGTATTTTTTACCTTGTTTATGAAAATAACTCTAGTGTATACATATACTTAAGATAAAATATAGACTACACTATTTACATCTAAACGCGATCAAACAATAATTTTTGTACACATGTTTACTTCTGGTCACAGTTGACCGCAGTCGACCGAGTCTTCCTTTCCAGCCTATGTTGTCACGTCTTTATTACTTTAATATAATCTATATATATATATATATATATATATATATATATATATATATATATATATATATATATATATATATATATCTATATATATATATATATATATATATATATATATATATATATATATATTTGGTATGCGTCTCAAAAGTTGCTCACCCCTATAACTTTTTTATTTCTTCAGATAAAAAAATGAGATTTGGTATGTTAGCATATGACATAAATTAGGATTGATTGACGTATTCAATTATTTTCGGTCACTTCCTGTTTAGCCGGAAATGACTACAACTTTTGATTTTTAAATGGCACCCTCGGTATTTTTTTACTTTATTCGATAGAAAATGACACTCTGAATCGAATGACATATCATATGTCAACTTTTGGCATATTCGCTCAAAAACAAATTGTATTTTAAATTTCAATCTAGAGTGCCATGGCTGTGTTAAAAACACTAATTTTTAATAAGGAGCCGTGGAAAAATAGATTTGACCGTCTAATGTTTTTAGTGTTTTGTCCTGGCCGGTTAAAAGATGACCAAATCGTATTTTTAATCATATCTCAATTTTTTCAAATGGAACGAGTGTGGCTCAATATCATATTTGGAAAAAGCATTTTTTACGAATAATTTGATACCACACACTTGGGATTTCGAGTAAAATTGTCGTTATGAACCGCAGGTTACAATTTCAAATAAACCATATGCGAAAATGTCAAAAGTTGATATATGATATGTCATTTATTTTCAGAGTGTCATTTCTATCAAATAAAGTAAAAAAATACCGAGGGTGCTAGTATTTTAAATTTCAATCCAGGTTGTCCTGGCGCTGTTAAAAACACTAAGTTTTAATCAAGGAGCCTTGGAAAAATAGTTTTGATGATCTAATATTTTTCGTGTCTTGTCTAGGCCGGTTAAAAGATGCACAAGTCGTATTTTTAATCGCATTTTTTTATGAATATATGATACCACACACTTGGTATTTTGAGTCAAATTGTCGTTATGAACCGCGTGTTACAAATTTCAATTAAACCATATGCGAACATGTCAAAAGGTGACATATGATATGTCACTCTATTCAAAGTGCCATTTTCTATCGAATAAAATAGAAATATACCGAGGGTGCCATTTAAAAATCAAAAGTTATAGTCATTTCCGGTGAAACAGGAAATGACCAAAAACAATTAAATGCGTCAATGAATCCTAATTTATGTCATATATTAACATATCAAATCTTGTTTTTTTATTTGAAAAAATACAAAAATTATGGGGGTGAGCCACTTTTGGGACGCACCCGGTATAATAAAGACAGTACCGAGTTAAATAAATCTAGTTTTCATTTTATCCACTTCTTAAAAGCTTGCTGTAATGGCACAGAACAATCATAAAGTTTTTTCACTTTCCCTGTCGCCGATTCTATTATATCTATAGAATAGATCCTGTTTTGATTAATATTAGGGTTGTAAATGTTTGACTAAAATTAATAATTTATTATTAATTTAAAAAATTAAATACGTAATTTCGATTATTAACATTTCTTCTATAACATGTATTTTATTATTTTTACCGTTTTTGGACTCTTAAGACGTTTTTTTTCTAAACTTTTATTTAAAAAACCTCTCCTAAATCTTAATAAAATATAAAAAAGTTACGATATATTTTTAATTGAATTATAGCTTCATTAAAATAAAAAAATACCCGGCTATGATACGGAGAGTTCAGGGGTAGAACTCAGGTAGGGGTGGTTAACTAAATAGCGATCGGTAGCAGTGAAGAATACTGACCTTGGCCCTACAAACTAAATGGCAAGCGACAGTATTCTTCATCGCTACCGATCGCTATTTCGTTACAGAGTTCCACCCGGGTGTACTGAGAAACGAAAGACAGTGTTGCATTTCTCGTCAGAGTCGTCAGGGAACGACCGTTACGATGGAGACAACCTATCTATCGCTCGTGTCGCACTCGTAATGCCGGGTCCAGACCAAGCAGACAAAACTGTGACAAGACAGAAACATTCATGTTTTACGACAAAGTTGTGGCAAATCCAATATATTTCTGCGACATTTTTGTTTTGTTTCAAAATTCGGAGACTTTTCAATGTCCCCTCTCGAGTCGGTAAAGATCAAAGTGTCTATGTTTTGTTCGTATATTTTGCGACAAGTTGTCGGCGCAGTGTGGATGGCGTGTGCTGCCAACAGTAGGAGACCAGTGAAATCACACTTGGTTAATAAAACTACTTCGCAATAACTAAATTTTTGACTTTTTTGTACTTTTGTTATTGCGCTGTGAATAATTTGTCTCAAGTTTGTCTTGTCAGAAGTCTCCATTTTTTTGCGAGTTTGTCTTGTTTTTGTCTCAAAATCGTGTTTATTTTTTGTCACCCTGGTCTGGACCCGGCATTAGAATCTAAAAAAATAACACAATAACAAGACATTGTCTGACCGCATTTTCCAGCTATTTATGAATAAGCTGCTCAGTCTATATTTTATTTTAAGTCTATGGTATGTACCTAATTGATAATTTATAAGAATGTCTTTATTTTTTATAATAGATTGACAGTGAAGATGATAAGATTCCCAAAGCTGCTGTGGACCTTTCGGGAACCATTCCGACGGGTACCGATAAGGCCCCGGGCCTTTTGGAATGGTTAGTGCGCGATCTACCCGATCGATGGCGAAATTGGGCCGTTCGAGCTATATTCAGCATGGTTATGATCTTCTTTTTCTTTCTGGTCATCTACGGTGGACCATTGGCTCTCATGATCACGGTAAAGTAAACATTTTCCTTGTATATTAGGTGTCAAAAGTTTCTGAAATAAAACTTATTATAATATGTATTGAAAATTTATTCGTGTTAAACATAGAATAAAGAAGAAATACAAATTCTTTTATAGGTACTGAATATTTCGTATGATGAATGTATGAAAAGTCGTTTAGTTGGCTTGGAAATGCCGACTATTGACATTTACCACAATATTTTACATACGAAATAACAGCGATCTTCATTTACAAGCCAACTCTGACGCCGTTCTTTGTTTAAAATTATATAATATTATATTAAATTGTTTAATGATTAAAAAATCCGTAATATTAACGTACAGTACGTCTATCCGTTCTGAAGCTACGGGGCATCCGTAAAGGGAGAAACGATATTCTCTCGAAGTTTCTCGTAAAAAATTAGACGACGCGTCCAGTAGCGTGCCGTGGGTAAAAGGGCGGGGTTGGCGAGCTATGTTGAGGTTGCGATTTCACTAGGGCGCATCACTCAGTCAGAGCTAAGGGCGGAGGGGGCAATCGCCCCCGCCCCCCGTGCCTCCTATACGGCATGCCACTGGACGCGTCCCATCAATAAAAATTTGACAAATTTGCAAGTAGCGAATGAAATGAGTGGGCGGTGACATATTCGTCAAGTAACGTGGATCCTCTGTCGCTTCTATTTTTTGTCCGCATTAATTTTATAGACACAGATCTAGTAGACGTTCTTTATTGAAATACGTACTATTAAAATTTACGGATTAATCTTGGCAACACTGTCTCCAGCAACTGCTCACTTTGTCGACTGAAAGCAGAACTACAGTACAGTATTCTTTATCCGCTGCACTGTGAACGACTATCAGCGCGCAGCGGCGGCGGCGCGGCGCAGAGTTAAAATCTCGGACAGATTGACTAGCGGCTACGGTATCGCCAGCTACATCTCGGACAGGTTTTGTACCACGAAATCGCTCATAATGTTGCGCATCTTCTCATTTCTTCAATCAACGCTACTGCTAATATTTATTCTTGACAATAGAACTTTTTAGCTGAAAATAGTCTTGAATAAGACAAGAATATGCGTTAAAACGTCGGAAATTTCTTAAATAAAGGGTTTTAAATTTCCTAGTCCTAAACCTGCTAACGCCATTTCATATAAAACATAAGGAAAAGACGCAAATCTATCACAGGCATGGGGAAAGCTATCGATCGTCATTTCCAAGCTATAACTGGACGCCGCGCCGTCTTTTTCGAATACGGTATTATGTGTTATGTAGTACAATATAATAAAAAAAACGGCATCAGCTATGGCTATGAATTGAAGATCGCTGTCATTTTATATGTAAAATTATATGGAGAATGTAATGGATCGCCATTTCCAAGCGAACTGGACGCGGTTTTTTTCTCGATCATACGGTATTAGAACAGAATATCTATGATTGTGTACGTATCTCGGTATATATGCTAGAATTAAAAATGAGTTTAGGGTTAACTTACTAGGACATCAACTTAAATAGTCGATGTAGAAAAATGCAGTTTATAAAAAGCATATTTTAAATTCCATAGGTGTACGTATACATATAGGAATAATGTAATTTTTATTGGTACTTTAAACTTTTGTTAATTATTGTAGTTCATAAAAAAACAATGAAACCGGACGTAAATGTTCATATAACGTTTTATGAATACTTACTAATTACCATATTGAGTTGCTAATCTTATACATAAAATAAATACTAAAATTTTAAAAGTATCGTGGGACAGACAACAAAAATTATAAAAATATATTTTTATTACTCATGCGGGGAAAGTAGTATCTTTTCGCATTCTTTCGGAGTTGAAAAGACGCTAATTGCCCAATTCACAATTACCACACTAGTTTTGAGCAAATTTAATGTCGATTTGACTGCGACAAGTAAACTTCTCGCACTCAAATTTTTATTGGCACACGCAAATTGACAAGCAAAAAAGACAGTCTCAATATTAATAATAAGTGTCAATATTAAGGAAGTTGAAATTTAAATACATTTTTTATTTTTTGTTTATTTATTACGTTGCTTTTTAATATATCTCTTTTGCTATATTTCATCATGTAAACAAATTATTAAACACCATTATGAAGAAGCAACGTTAAAATTCCTTCACTTTCTACTCTAAAATTCGATTTAAAAATTTCAAGTTTTTAATGTCATCTTTTGCATTCATCTATGGGGTGTTCCAAAAGTTGTTTTTCTTGTCACGAGATTTTTAAAGTATTTTTTACTTTTTAATAAGTCTCTTTTGTTTACATGATGAAATATAACAAAAGAGACATATTAAAAAGCAACTCGAACGAATGAGCGCACTCGCTTCGCTCGTGCGTTCAACTTCGCTCTCTTGGCCAATCGACAACTTTTCGCACTAGTTGCACAATATACTATTTTCTTCTTTTCCTTTATTTGTAATTAAATTTTAGAATAAGTGTGAGCTTTTTTCAACTAAACTGAACTTCATTTTATTAGTATACACAGGAATACTTGGCTTATAGAAAAGAAGGAATTAGTCTGGAATAGAGAATCAAATTATTTATGAGCATTTTAAAATATATGCAATGTGGTTGTTTTCTATTAGTCTAAGAGCTAGCAATATTTTCGAGAAATTATTTTAAGAAAGCTGGTTCTTTGATATATCTTTTACTATGCTCTCTGGAACAGCATGTGCGCCGTCTCGCTGCCGAAACACGTTGCGTTCACTACTGCGCATCGGAAGAAGATCCTATAATTTTTATTACTTGTGTCTAGCCCTAGCAGGCAACTATTAAGCTCGACCAATCACGTTAGAGTTTTTGACAAACACAAATGAATTAACACACTTCAAATAACCACGCTAACCAACCTGATTGGTCAAGCTTAAAAGTTGACTGCTAGGGCTAGACACTTCTGTTTTTATTTAGTGCGTAGTGTTGAATATAAATCGAGCAAGTCTCTATAGCGCAGCGCGCAGAGTTTCCGCCTATGAAGCGAGGAGTCCGAGTTCGAGACCAGCTCGGGGTATCTTCTTCTTAAGTATATAATGGAAAATAAATTTCTTGCAGCTTTTAGGTAGATATATAATAAAATTATATAAGAGTTTCTTGCCTTGAACTGCTAATATAGAAATTAATTCCACGCTGTGTTCGACATAATGTGGATCAACCTGCTCTCACTACCGGTTTCGGAGCCCTACCCCATCATCAGGTGAGCTTGGGTCTTTTCCACAATATGTCGAGCACAGCGCAGAGTATATAAACACGACTTGTCGTAAAGTAGCGGTAAGATATTAAGTCCCGCATCGCGAGATAGCGGCCTGCGTGCTAGAAGTTTATATAATTTTATTATATACCTAAAAACTGCAAGAAATTTATTTTCCATTATATAATTTGGGCTAGCCGAAAAAAGCCTTTATTTACTATCGATAGTTGTGCCTCGGTGGTACGAAAGTACTACCATTGCACGCAGGCCGCTATCTCACGATGCGGGACTTAATATCTTACCGCTACTTTACGACAAGTCGTGTTTATATACTCTAGAAAAGAAGAAATTAGTAGAATAGAGAATCAACTTATTTATGAGCTTTTTTTTTCTATAGGCTATTGCATTGCAACGAATCGGCATTTCAATGCAATCGCTATTTCAAAAATTAATGGTTTTCGTTTTTCTAAAAATTTATTGTTATATTTATCAAAGCAAAAACAAAGATAACGCCTAATAGAAACATTAAATTTATTAGATCCGCATTGTCTTTTGTCAGGACATTTTTATTCATTTATTTCTTTTTGAAAAACGTTTTTCCATATTTTTACACATGACATACGTCAAAATGATTTTAGTTGTTGTTGGGCATTCTGAATTGATTACGTACCTACAAACATTCTTTCGAAAACTTGATAAAAATTTTCCCGTTTGTTTAAGTAGAAATGAATTCGAATAATTGATAGTTTTTGATATATTATCTAAACATCTAATGCTTTTTACATGTTTAAAGTCCATTTTAATGTGATGCCATAGAATTTACAACAAATAGATGGTTTTAATTAAATATAATATTAATCTGAACAACGTTTTTCAACAACACAAATATTTACATATGTAAGGGAGTAAAGGGAACTAGTGATGGGCATTACGATTTTTTTTACTGAATCGAATCACACAAAATCAATTTCAGATATTGAATTGACTCCTACGATTCGTTCATTTGTCTTTTTCAAAGAATCACATGCACAAATTACGTTTTATAAAAACAAGAATCGTAACTGGCACTACCGGCGATAATTTGATAGGACAATTACTTAAGGGACCAGAAAAAGAAAAATACAGTTCTTTCATTTGTTTTTCAACACTTTATGACACTGGCGTAATTGGACTGATTATTTTACCAATAATATTAAATTATCAATCCAATTATTATAATAATATACAGGGTGGTCCGAACTGTATTCCGGAAACTTCGGCAGCATATTCTGCAGATAAAAATGTTTATTTTCAGTTACAGACACCAATTTTCATCCAAATATTCACGTTACTTCAGAAATTATTTGGAAAAAATCTAAATAAAAATAAAACTTCTACACCCTGTATCTCCGAAACTAAGCATTTTGGGACATACCTTTATACGAACTTTTTTACTTATTTTTATCTGCAGAATATGCTGCCGAAGTTTCCGGAATACAGTTCGGACCACCCTGTATATACTCGTATACTATTTATTAAAGACTTATTAATACCAATTTAATATTTTTCGATATTTTTAGAGCCATAGAAATGAGCATTGATGACATTCCCCATATAATTTTACATATAAAATGAGAGCGATCTTCATTTTATAACCATCGCTGACGCCGTTTTTTATCATATTGAGCAGAGGCCAAAACGCTATTTATTTGGAGTTGTATAAAAACACGATTTCGTCTTTTAGTCCGACATTTAATGATTTATAGTCGGTAATATTATTTTAAAAATTAAATACCTTACAGATACTCCCGTACTAATCACAGTATAAGTAAGTTTCTTTCTTGTAAATAACTAATATAAATTTTAACTTTCTTATCATTTGCATTTTATGCCCATGATGTTTGTTTACGGCTTTTGTTCAAGCCTAAATATTGGTACCTGACTCTATACCTACATCACCGCCGCCGCCGGCCGCGCCGTAGAAACGAATGATTACATTGTGATTCGAAAAAAGAATCGTGAGAATTGAATCACGATTCTTTTTACGGCTCATCATTCAAATCTTATGGATCCGTGCTGGCCACGATTTAATTGAACGAACCGTATTGTAAGCAATGAATTAATTCCCTCGACTCTTTGAACCAACGATCGCATTGTAATCAGATTCAATTCTCATGATTCTTTTTTCGGCTTATCGTTCAAATCTTATAGATCCGTGCTGGCCACGATTCAATTGAACGAACCGTATTGCAAGCAATGAATCGAATCTCACGATTCATTTTTAATACTCGTTCAAATGGACCACTCGTTCAATCTTTGCCCACCTTTAAAGGGAACACATTTTAAATTTGTCTTCATAGCAGTTAACATAACCTAAGTATACCATTTTTGAAAAACAAGCTATTAAGAAATAGCAAGTTTTAAAACCCAATTAAAAAACAAGGTATTATTTAATTCTTTAATCTTTAATTGCAGACTTTGGTGGTTCAAGTTAAGTGCTTCCAGGAGATCATCAACATCGGCTATGCAGTCTATCGCATTCACGGATTACCCTGGTTCCGATCTCTATCCTGGTACTTCCTGCTCACCTCGAATTATTTCTTTTACGGCGAAAGTCTCGTGGATTATTTTGGAGTTGTTATCAACCGTGTGGTAAGTCCTAATATATCAACTCATAATTTAAGAAGTTTGTGGTAATGCAACGAAAGTACAGGTTTTTTTTTCACACAACTTATTCACTACATTTTTAGAATTTATTTTACTGAGTTTTAGGTTAAAAATATTTTGAGATTATGTACATCTTTAAATATTTTTCTACTTCATTGCACTACCGGTTTAACCGGTAGTGGCTACGAATTTGGTTATAAATAAAAGAACTACATATTTGCTTCTGTATTTTATGCTTTTTCGATTCTGCATGAAATGTATAAAGACTGTTCAGCCATCGTTCACCGTTACGTCATCATTATTTGTCAAATATCAGTTTTAGGGTTTGTCTGAGATCAGTTCATATTGTTTAGAAAATTTTAAGTACGTTCTATATTATTGATTGAGCGACTTCGTTTTTTTTCGGCATTTATCCATTTTTTCTTGAACTCTTCATCAGTTACGATCCATTTAATTCCAATCCTTTGGACTGTTGAAATTCTTATTTTTAAAGCATCAGCAACTCGCTATATTATTTAAAAACGCTTTATATCAATTTGTATTTTACATAGGAGTATTACACCTTTGCATTGTACTTACTTCATATACGGCGGCGTCCACGAGCAAGAGTATTCTACCAGTGTCTCTTTTTCGAGAAAAATAATTTATAAGCTTACAAATGAGCACTTGTTCATTTAGGTTAAATATTTGAGGCATTTTTGCAACAAAAAAATTTAATATTGTTTCACAGCAACAATCAAATTCCCCAAATCAAATGATAATAACAATTGAAGGGTCCAGGGGAAAAACATGATGAGCGCCATTTTACTAATTTTACAGGAGAGCACTGGATGGCTGCTGGTTATCAGGTTCTTTCTATGTATTCTATATTTTTACTAGGTATATATCATGGGATTTAACAACTTATTGCCCTGCAGAGTTTATACATTATGTAGGGACCAGTTAGACCTACTATAATATTGCAAAATCCTAAAAAAATGAAATTTGCGCTTATCAAGTTTTTCCCTTGGAGCCTTCAATTACTAAAGCCCGAATTACATTTACGAGTAAGGCTTGATTTTCATGCATCCGTTATCCGACGATACGATGATACGATATTAATTTTATTGGTTGAATTTAAAGGCTTGGATTGGTTAACCGTTTCAAGTGATTGAGAGAGTTCGACAATATATGACGTGATCGTTGAATGATGGCTTAACATTTATACATTTTATTAATCTTACTACGTTACTCGCGACCCCTTTTCTACCTAAATACTCGCGTGGGGTATTTTACTACCCTAATTAATGTTTGATGAGAAACACGAGAAAAAAAATTGGATGTCATAAATGAGTAATTATGTAAACCATACCCATTTTTTAAATTTTAACAGTAGTAGACATTGATTGAAAAACTTATAAAGCGTAATTAAATATTAATTGCCTGAATTTTTGGATTCATAAACTGCTTTGACCTTATTTGCTAAGCCATTGTTGATGGATTTTACACATCCATTCAGTGCAGTTGGGGCATTTAATGATTTCATGATTCATGATTTCTGGGACAAAAATAACACCTTCCTTACTGACTTCTTCAAAAGCGAATATCTACAACTACGTGAGTAGTAGTAAGTAATCGAGGAAGTACCATGACTATAGGTATATTTTCACATGCGCGTATGATCCATCTGGATGAAATCGTCTGACGGCCATCTGTCGAGCCCGTACGACAACGCTTGCGAGTGGGCATATGATTAAATGCGTCATTTCATATGCACGCGGATAATCCGTTGAGTACCAATATAAAATACATGACTATGCGCAACGGATTGACAGAACATGTGACAGTACTTAAACTTTACATGAAAATTTAAGGTGCCCGGTAGAATTTATTTTAATGTAAAATTACAATTAATATTAATGTAGTTAATGGAATTCCTCATTAAAAATAAACTAAGAATAGAAAACATTGTAGAAATTATAGGTAAATATGTGTTATTGTTTAAATAGCAGAACAATAGTGCGATTTTTTTAAACGAGATCAAGGACATCCGATTTCGAAGGGGCAAAATTTAGGTGATGATTTGTTAGTATGACTTGGAGATCTACTTTGATACATCTGCAAATATCAGTAACCCCAATTTTTTACAACTTGACTCTTTTCTTTTACTTTCGTTTTATTGTATTAGGTTAATTAAATATTTAATATGAACTTTTGTATTTTTTATCAGACAATATTTATACGTGTATATTTTAATTGAAAAGGTACAGTACGATGGCAAAGTTAGAAGCAGCTGAAAGGGACAAGAACTGCCATGTTGCCAAATTGAAAGAAAATATGAAATAATAATTTTTGGTTTGATTTTGTAACCTCATTTATTATGATCTTTTCGTGTGAAAATTTAAATGCCCAATCTAAAATGATTCGACTTTATACACTTTAGTTTTTCAAAGATCATATTTTATTTATACCAAGCAGAACGTCAGTATCTAAAAGTTATATTTCCGTGTTTGCTATTTTTTTGAAACAAGAATAACTTTGTTTTGTTTATTTTAATAAAGTTCTTTTCTCATTTTCCTTTTGATATATGTAGCTGAATTTTTATTAAGTATTCCTGTAGATTAAATTTCTTATTCTGATAGTCATTCTTATGCCGGGAATCAAAACGGGATCCCGATCCCGAAAGTTGGTACCTCCCTAGAGATATTATAAGAAGACCAGAGAGATAATAAAAAGTGAAAGGATCTTTGAATAGCTATCATCTTTCCTCGTTCTACAGCAGTGATGGCGAACCGATGACACGCGAACTCAGTTTTGGTGACATGCATTTTAAAAGATAAAAAAATCATAATTCAAATAGTTGTCTCTCATAATGGCCAGAGTTGGTGGATAATAATGATATTATTACTTACGTTAATAATACGTATGTAATTCTGAAACCAGACGTGCATGTATGTACAGGGTGGACCATTTTGGTTGTTTCTATAGGGTATCTAGGAAACCGTGAGAAATATTCAAATTTTGATACTGCAGTCTCGGGTTCTTTTTTAGAAAAAATTACAATGGCGTAAACGGATCGTGGCTATCTTGATCGGTTTCGAAGCTACAGGGAGATTCTCAAATTTTGTACTTTTTGAAGATGTTCGATAGTTTGTTTATTTTAGCAACCACGGAAAAATGAATTATACATTCTAAAGGCACTTTTTTGTGTAGAATGCAGTGGCGTAGTCAGACTTTTTTCGAAAAAAATATTTTTTGAGATATTAACTATACTTATGTTTTTTTTTAAATAGAACCCGCTGTATATTTTTAAATTTTCTTATTCAGCTTGGCATGGGCTTCTCGAAAATATATAACACTCTATATTTATTTTCACTATTAACCTCAACATTTCAAATTTTTCTTAAAATATCCACTTAGTGGATAGTAGGCCGCGCCGAGGAACAAAGTAAACGGTTGTCATGATGATCGGAACATACCTTTGATGGATGCGGGACATTTCATTTCAACAGATTGAAGTGTGTGTATTTTAAATAATAAAAAAAATAGTAAATTTGAAAATTTTGAGAAATATAATATGTTAGAATGTTATATTGAGTCTAACAAACATAAGCAAATGGCAGCTGATTTATATTTTGAGCGGTATCCAGAGCGCGAGCAACCAAACCCAGCCATTTTTAAAAGGTTAGAAGATAGTTTAATCAATTTTGGATCTTTTCAAAAACCGCGTCCGAAAAATTATCAGAAAGAAGATAAAGAAAATCAATATATTAATGTCCTCGGAGCCGAATATACGAATTAGCAATTAAATAAAATGGAACAATACCAAGCAAATAAAAAATAAGTGTGAGAGAAACAAAAAAAAAACATATTTTAATATAAACTCAAGAGGTTACTTCAATCGGGCTTCTCAGTTAATATAAAAAAAAATAAATAAAAACATAAAGACTATATTAAATGATCAGACTGCTGCCCATTATTATCTAGACAGAGTTGGTACCGTCTCCGCACGCCGGCGCCGCCTCGCGCCGCTAACAGAATTCAATGGCTCTATAGTCTGTCCAACGAGAAGATCCTTGACAGTGATAGATGTGTGTGTCATTTTAATTTCAAAGTAGTTTATTTTATTTTACAAAGAAATAAGTTGGTACAACTGGAACGCATAGCAGGAAATTAATATATTTAAAATTTGACTGACAAGGACAAGTGATTACTTCAAAATATTGTGAAAAAAACTGTATAAAACTAAAAAATGTCAATCGAGTTATTTTATTTAATAACAAACGGTATGTGTTAATACAAAACAAACAAGAACAAGACGCCACATACAAAAAAAAATATAAAAAAGAACTATTTCTTACTTTCAAGCTTTATGAAACTTCCCGCATTTATGATTTTATTTATCAATATAACTTATGTACAAATACAAACTTGTAATATTCCGCAGGAATAAATAATTAAAACAACATAAATAAAACAAACTATTTTATTAATAATAACATTTACCAAATTTTATACCTTAAAGGTTAATTTAATTAACTTTAATATTAATTTTTTTAAACCAGTAGGTACCTTTTGACATTATTTTTCTCTGCAGTACTAAAATCCATTATTTACCTATCGTGTGATGTCGATATAGCTACTCCAGTTTTTAGTACGTATTTAGTATGGTCCTTCTACCATATTCGAGATGCACTTATCTACGACGAGATGGTATACGAACTTTATTGATGGTAACTTTATTGGTGTATAAGACTTTCTGCCTGGGCAGCAGTATTAACCATAAACAGTGCTCTGGGCAAAGCTCTGGGTCTACAGTTAATTTTCACTCGATTTTCCTCCTCCACTTGATTTCAAAAGACACAAAACACACGTAATAACACTAATCAAAATGCATCATCTTCCAAAACGCAGTATTTGATTAAAAGTTGACACAAAATTCTAACCTATAATTTGGCAAGACTTTGACAAACGTCAAAAATCTAAAGGCGAGTTCATACGCATCGGCGTCCGTTTGTCGTTTATCGTTCCGTCAAACCAATAAAATTGAAATACGATCTCTCATTTTTGAAATAAACCAATAAAACTGGTTAAAAACAACAGAGACGATGCATTTATAATTAAACTCATCCATAGTTAACTTAAAAATTATTAGAAACTTTTTTTAGTTAAATAAATAGATTGGTATGGGACGTCATCTGCTTTTGTTCTGTCATCGTCTGTCGAAATCTTACCTGAGAGTAAAAAAACAGAGTATACTTGATGTTGGATCTAGTGTTACGGCTCCGAGGACATTAATATATTGATTTTATTCATCTTCTTTCTGATAATTTTTCAGGCCCGGTTTTTGGAAAGATCCAAAATTGATTAAACTATCTTCTAACCTTTTAAAAATGGCTGGGTTTGATTGCTCGCGCTCTGGATACCGCTCAAAATATAAATCACTTGCCATTTGCTTATGTTTGTTAGACTCAATATAACATTCTAACATATATTTCTCAAAATTTTCAAATTTACTCATTTTTTATTATTTAAAATACACACACTTCAATCTGTTGAATCTGTGAAAGGTATGTTCCGATCACCATGACAACCGTTTACTTTGTTACTCGGCGCGGCCTACTATCCACTAAATGGATATTTTAAGAAAAATTTGAAATGTTGAAGTTAATAGTGAAAATAAATATAGAGTGTTATCTATTTTCGAGAAGCCATTCCATTTCTATGCCAAGCTGAATAAGAAAATTTAAAAATATACATTTCTTTTTATGGTTCTATTTAAAAAAACTTAAGTATAGTTAATATCTCAAAAAATATTTTTTTCGAAAAAAGTCTGACTACGTCACTGCATTCTACACAGAAAAGTGCCTTTAGAATGTATAATTCATTTTTCCGTGGGGGCTGAAATAAACAAACTATCGAACATCTTCATAAAGTACAAAATTTGAGAATCTCCCTGTAGCTTCGAAACCGATCAAGATAGCCACGATCCGTTTGCGCCATTGTAATTTTTTCAAAAAAAGAACCCGAGAGTGCAATATCAAAATTTGAATATTTCTCACGGTTTCCTAGATACACTATAGAAACAACCAAAATGGTCCATCCTGTACAGGGTTATCATTTTAGTTTGACCCACTTTTAAAAGCTTATAACTTTTTTGTTTATTGGGTTAAAGCATTCATTCAAAAAACATATCGTAGAAGTTTCAGACAAGTTTTTGCGAGTGTTGTCAAAAATGACAGTAGGTGTCACATGTCAGATTTTTAAAACTAAAAAAAAACTTTTTAAATGGGACACCCTGTATATTAGTAGCGCATTAGATAGTCCCCTTTTCTCCGAATTCAAAAATGTACCACACATGTGCATTCTTCTTCTTAATTTCATTCAAGATTGACAAAAGCATGTAAAATTTTTGAATGACTGCTTTAACGCAACAAACAAAAAAGTTATAAGCTTTTAAAAGTGGGTCAAACTAAAATGATAACCCTGTACAATAATATTGTGTAACAAATAATAAATATTTTTAGTTTTTTAGTCTTTACTTTTGTGATGTGTGACACGCCACGAAAATTATGTGTCGATTTTTCAAAATTTTGACACACTGAGCTCACCAGGTTCACCATCACTGTTCTATAGGAACCATAGCACAATGTTCATAGATACCAACCTTTCAGACCTATTATAAAGGTGGGCGGTTTGGATAGAAATAAATTTGGATAGTCTACGATTCATGTAGAACCAATAAATGGATAACTTTCTAATACGTTTTATTGCCCTTATTGGTACTTTTATATCTCTATTATACAGGGTCCCGCAACAGTGCGTTGAGCATCACAGAAATTTTGTAGTTTCCGCCAATAATAATTCAGATTCCTATAAAAAATGAGAATTAACGATGAAAAAATATTAGCATTTTTAAAAAACGAAGCAAAACATGTATGTATAAAATTTATAAAATATATTAAAAATAATGAATATCAAATTTATTTGGGTATTGCACGGTGAATCAAAATTTAAATACAATCGGCTTTTTTCAAATATACTAAAATAGTTAAATTTGGTGTGTAGATGTTACTAATTAAATTGCGATTTCAGGTTGAATGCGTATTTGGCTATTTATTAGATTGAATCAAGTTAATAATATACCTAATTGTATATTTTCACTTTTACTATGCTTCTAATGTGCGTTATACTAATTTTTTCTTATCATATATGTTCCATATATTCAGTTTTTATAATTTGTTTGCTAAAGATTACACTTTATGGTATTTTTTATTTTAATAATGATTAATTTTTTAGTAATGATTCGTATGAATTAGTTCTGATATGAAATACAAATAAATATCTAAATTTTAGGTTAAAGAGAAGTAGTTTTGTATTTACAAACAAAAAACAATGATACAACACAAGCTGAGTTTTATACTAACTCTATTGCTGAAAGCTAATGTATAATACCGTATGATCGAAAAAAACGACATCCAGATGGCTTGGAAACGACGATCGATGTCATTTCTCATATAATTTTACATACATATAAAATGACAACCATCTTCTTTTCATAGCCATCGCTGACGCCGTTTTTTTTCGATCATTTTGTATTATACTGATAAGTTTTATAATTATGTGCGTTGTTTTGTTTTGTTGACATAATGTATTTATGCCTTTTTTTCACTGTTATTTTATATTATTTTATCTTAAGGGTGGTATCCGTTTTGAAATACGCCTTCATCGAAATCTTATGGATAGTTCTGTGATACTAACATACGTATATGCGTAGTAAGGCAGAGCCCGATATGTCAACATTATTTCACATTTGGCAAATCGGGTTTTGCCTTATGCTGAATTCTGCCTTAAGCCGTATCGTTAAGACGTAAGGGATATCGAACCTTAACAATGAAACGATTCCGTTCATAGATATTCTTATGCCATATGCCACAAGATGTAATTTGACAGGTATTTCTACAACATTTAGAATATTATTTCACTTCTGTCCCAAAAATCGTATTGTCCGTGTCCATTTTAGCTCAGTTAAATTAATATTAACAAAATAAATACCGAATATTATAGTTTTATTCCCAACTCAGCAATATAACCTATTAAAAACGGTAAAGCGCACTCAGATAAATGAAACATAAGAAATGTAGCAAATAGCTTAGTTGGCGGGAAAAATGCCTGGGACAAAATGCCTGAGTCCCAGATGATGCAGAGTCTAATAGAAGAAGCTTAAGGACAACGGCCGGATTGAAGAAATGCGAAAGCGGATTTCAATGCGGTTCTGTCGCAGGGCAGAAGAGGTTTTTTTAGCCAGTAGGAATCCGGCACTATTCAATGGCGGTTTTTCCCTTAAACAAGTTTAGATTGGAAAGTGCCCATAAGGACAATGTAAATACTATTTGGCGCTGTTCGTGCAGCGGATGTGATCCAAAGCTCTTGATAATTTCGGAGTGGTTCGGTATAATTATATTGGAAAATATTTTTTACTCAAACGCATTATTACTTTTTTTATTTTCAAAAATAAAATACTCTGTATTACATATAAAAACAACTTTATTTTATATAAAAACATGTATGAAATCCCTAAAATATATTAAAAAAAACGTAAAAACAGCGTTGTGAAGCGTGAAGCAAAAAATGTATGACCATAATAATACCTGTAACATTTGTTATGTTGGACCGATCACAGTTAAAAACTTATCCCCCGTGTTTAACAGTAAAAATTCAATATTGCAAAATATGTGGATCACTTTTTGGAAATCGATGTTCTGCCCACGTTGGTTTTTGTAGTTCACACAGCAGTTCTTAAGTTTTTTCACAGTCAATCTTACTAATACAAAAGTTAGGAGAATTTAGCCCTCTACAACTTCTTATATAAATGTGCCACTTATTTTGATCAGAAACGATCGAAAAGTTGAAAAAATCACCATCTAACGTTTTTGTTAATAAACAATATACACACAACCAAACTTATATGGAATCACTCTTTATTTCTGACTAAATTTCTTGCAAGGATAAAAATTGGTATACAACTTTAAGATAAGGCTTTTTGTTGTAAATAAACATGCTAATAAAGAATAAACGACTGCTGCGATTTATTTTCTTTTGAATTTTGTGTTCAATAGTAAAATCACGATTGTCCGGTAATTTTCATTCAATCCAAAAAAATTAAAAAATGCCTTATATTGGATTAACAGATGTATAGAGGGGAAGAATTATTGCTCTCACCGAACAAGGAATGCTCCACAGAGACGTAGAATAGATAGTACGCGTTACCAAGGGTGTTGTATCGAAAACATATGCAAGATACTTGGAATTAGGAACACACAAGGATAGGCCCATACAAAGTCGTCGAAGAGTCACAACTGAATAACAAGACCGCCTTGTGTGCTAAATTGCTAGAATAAATCCCAATGTCTCTCATCCAGAGCTACAAAGACAACTTCTGTCAGCTACAAGTGTGAACATTTCAGTTGAAATCATAAGAAAAGGCTTCGTGCACGAGGGTTTTACAGTAGGAGAGAGTTACGGATCCCACAGTTATCTCGGCAAAATAAAATTGGCCGGCTAAATTGATGCCTTCAACATTAAAACTGGACAACTGAGAATTGGCAAATTGTTCTTTTTTCGGATGAGACCAAAATTGGCCTAAGATCAGATAACCATCGAATTCGGGTTCTCAGAGCTCCAGGAAGACGAGCGAGACTTCAGGATGCCAAATCTGTACCAAGATATAAAGGAGGAACTGTAATGTTCTGGGGAGGTATTATATTAGGAGCAAAAACTCCATTGTTACCACTTCAACAAATTTTAACGGGTCGGAGACATGTAGATTTGGTGCTAGAACCAATAGTTAGTCTTTGGAGAGCTGCAACTGGGGATAATTTTAAGTTCATGCACGATAGTGCACCAAACCAAACCAGCAGAGTGACTAGAGAATGTCTTGAAACGGAAGGTGTCATAGTTTTGGACTGGCCTGCCTATTTACCAGATCTAAACCCTATCGAACACTTGTAGGACTAGCTCAAAGGAAGTGTTAGAGCTCGTCGAAACAATCCAGGAAATCTCACACAGCTTATTGATGCAGCATTAGTATAATGGGAAAACATACACCAAGACAACGCGGATAATTTAATAGAAGCATACCAGCGCGGATAGAAGCTTGCATAAGGGCTAAAGGTGGCAACAAGGAATATAAAATTATCAATTTTCTTTTTGTTTATGCTTTTTGGCCATTAAAAATTTAAATCTTAATTTCGTTTCAGAAACCAAAAAAATGCCATTTTGTTTATTTTGGGAACTGATGAATTTTTTTTATTGCTATATCGATTATTTTTCATTAAAAGTCATTGGTAAGGACTGAGTTTTATTCATAAACAGAAAATTTTCATACATCTCAAAAATTATGAAAAATAAAAGATGATTCCATATAAGTTTGGTTGTGTGTAGGTGCTTTAACCTAATATTTTTTTACAAATCTCTATATGTATGTATATGTTGCAGGCAGATGCCGAATTTCGGCCAATGTCCAAAATAATTAGACATATGGCGATTTGTCCATACTAAACTTGCCAGGGGGTTAATCTTTTTTTGGTGTAATATAACAACAAAAGATTAACACCCTCCGCATAGAAGTTGAAACCAAGCAATCAAAACTCTTCCGCGTAACTTTGTGGATATAGGTAGGTATATTATTTAATTATAATCGCCATAATATTCTAATTTTCGGCATCTGCCTCCAACGCATCGACCAACGGAATTTGACGTACGTGCACGGACGCGCAAACTCCGATGCAATGTAACCGCCTGCGTAGATAGCATTTGTTTGTTTTTTGATGCGTGCACGTCTGAGCACGTACGACCAAAGAAACGCACGGATACGCATCCAATGTAACCACGGGCTAACTGTCTATTTGTTATTCTTTCGTCGAATTAAGTTATTGGGCTAATAAATATCCTCAGTTTGTTGTTTTATACTCTCGTACTGACCTTGGTCAGCATTAAATAATATATCCGAAATTAAATGTTGTACCACGTTTCTGGTTTCGCGAGAATAAGATTTCAGTTTGTTTCCCACAAATAAACCGAAACTTTCAGATTCATCTGGCATTGTCCTTACAGATGTTTCGGTTGTTTCGTTGCATCTCTTTAGAACAGCGTAAGTAGAAATAGCTGGTTCTTCTGGTATTTCAGTGTCAGTTTTTATCTTCATCAGAGGTGTAGGATTCTCATATTCCTTAACGGAAGAATCACTTGACATTTTTTCTTCATTCTCACTGAAACCTTCGTTAATATTTTCGTCAATTTCTTGAGAATATTTTATCTGAAAGTAAATTTAAAAATTATCGATATTTTTTTATTAATTTAATAAAGTATACAGAGAAGACCAGGCTACTAGTAACATAGCAAGTTGCCGGACGAATTTACGTTTACCCGTTTTGCGTTCGTACTCGAGAGCCACTGCCGGCTAGTCGGCTGGTCAGGCAGTACGCAGTTGCAGTTGTGCTGTTGTGGATGGGTTGGTCGTGACAAACTAGGAATATGGCGCGAGGAGTGTCGTGTATTTATTATTTTCATTTTAAGTGTTTACCTTCACTTAAGGTAACATTTAAAATAAAAATACTTAAATATTTATTATTTGAATGTGTTTACAAGCCAGAACTAAAAATAAATAAATTCTCTAAACCCAAAAAAACTATAATATTACTCTAAATAAAAAAAAGTTATAACAAGTGTTCAAAAAGAACACCTTCTTGTGTTAGAATGAAGCCTAGGCGGTCGTAAAATCCCCGTCTGACATTGGCTAACATATTAGGGCTAATAGTTTGGAAAGCCTCTCGTATTTTTACTTGCAGCTCATCCAGATTATTAGCCCTATTATGACCATACACTTTGGATTTTACATAACCCCACAAAAAGAAATCATTGGGAGAAAGATCTGGTGATCTAGCTGGCCACAAAATAGTTCCATATCCACTAATTGAACGGTTGGGAAAAGTATTGTTCAAATATTCTTGAACAATACGGGCATTGTGGGTAGCTCAGCAATATGATTACTTGACAACGTGGGATTTTGATCCGCGGTAGCACAAACGAACACTTGCTTTAACTCCTGTTCTTCATTAATCGACACATCAGGCTTTTTGTGTTTTTGTGGGGACATGCACCCATGTGTTTCAAAATTATTAATAACTCTTGATATAGTAGATAAAGATGGAATTAGCCTGTTTACAAAAGTTTGTGGAAAAATTATTTGTATATCCCGATAAGACCTATTTTGGAAATACCATTTTACAATTAGAATTTTCTCACGAACTTCATGAACATCCATTATTTTACTTAAAAAATAAATTTACACTAGAACTGACGCGAGAATCTACGTATTCGTTTTGGCTATTAAAACACCAATAAATACAAATTATGAAACATTCTTATCACATATCGACCTATTTTTATTTTATCGCATTTTTTCGCCTGCTTTTTATCCGGCGGACGGGTATACGCTAATTCGTCCGGTTCTGCCTATGTTACTACTAGGGTGGTCCGGTCTGTATAAAATTGTACAGGGTGATACATAATAGAGAACATAGGTGGTAATCGCGAACGATAGAACTTTAGAAGTAAATAGGCTATGAGAAATCGTTGTAGCCTATGTCGGTGGACTTATGGCGGGTTCATGCAGTCAAATAAAATAAAATAAGAATAAAACAAAATAAGAAATAAGGAATCCTTATTTGTCAGCGTTCATACAGCCAAATAAAATAAAATAAGAAATATACAGGGTGCCGCACCTCATACGCCTCGGTTGATTATACGAAAACGGAAAGATGTAGAAACAAAATATTTTATGGGTATATGTGGGGAGGCAGTGTGTACAATTTAAAATTGTTTTGAAATATATAGGGTGTTTCAGAACTAAGATCCATACCACAGTAATATTTTTTCTTATGGAACACACACCTGGTATTTTATTTCATCTTTGGATTCTTGGGCCCAAAAAAGGCATTTATTATAATGGTTAAGAATGTTTAAAATCTTTGGCTTTTTAGATATTAAAAGATATTTAAATTTGCATGCTACAATAGAATAGATTATTAACATCCTGTACATTACTTTTCAGAATTAATTCTTATGCTGAGTTTAAAGGTAGAGAAATAAACTTTACCGAAAAATGGTATTGCTTCCTTAAATTTATACAGGGCTATCAAAAGTTGCTGATCTATTTTAAGGATATATGTTATATAAAAACTTTGTTATTTCAAATGCAACACTCTGTATTTTTTTAAATAAATCGAAGCAGATTCAAATGCTCTTTCAAACTATATTAGGGTTTCCTATACCTATCTAGCTCAGATTTTGAATAAAAAGCGATTTTTAAATAAAATTGCAATCAAGATGGCTGGTATCGCCATGGCAATTTTCTAGCTACAGTTAGTAACTGTTTTCAAAGTCGACATTAGTTTATGGACATTATTATTTATAATTTATAACAGTTTAATTAAATTTACCTACAAAGCAGTATGTGCTAGCAGAACGAATATAGACATTTTAAAACATTTTCCGATGTACGTCATCAACTTTGAGTGACAAGCGATGGCGACAGCGCTGCCAGATAGTGATGGATTTATGAGAGGAATCTTGATTTAAAAGTGACAAACGATATATTTAGTATATAATTTTTATATATTTTTTAAGGCAGCAGCTACTCGCTACAAATTGAAATAAGTAGAAATAACTTGAAAGTGGTATAATATGTTTACCAATCAATCTTATTTCTCTGACTGCATTCAAGGGTAATAAAGGACCTTTACTGTCACGTTCGCGCTCAAAATATTTATCAGGGAAGCTACAAGCGCTTTGCTTCGACTGTTTAAAGGCTTCGATATATTTTCAATTCACAATTTCAAAAAATGCAGTAAAAAATCTCGAAAATTTAGTTCTTAAAAGAATTGTTCGTGCTTAGAAGTACAATTTAAAAGAAAAAAAAAACTATGAAAAACTGCAAAAAACGAGAATTACTCCCAAAAATTCAACAACACGATATTATGCAAAATAATGACTGACACTAGGATAATTGTCAAATAATACACGACAATATTTGGACAACATTGCTAAACATGGCGCAATGTGACCAACAAGGCGATAATAAAAATCGGTTCAAACTAATGTTTGCAGCTTTAATCTAAATAAAATATATGTTACAATCATTTGCTCTATAAAGTATAATGAAGAGTTGCTTGGTATTTTAAATTTGTCAACAAATTTAAATATTTTTGCTAAAATTTCATTTACTCAGGTTTATAGGCTTTAGTGTCAATTTCGATGTGATTGATGACGTGCATCGGAAAGTGTTTTAAAATTTCTATAGATATGTTACTAGTGATTTTATTTTGTTAGGAAAATTGCTTCTTGGCCGCACGGGCTTATGCTCAAACATATCCAAATAAATCTTCCTGATAAGCGTTCCTTTGAAAAACTACTTCTCCTATTTCGCAGAGCTGGTAGTGTGGTTTGTTAAAAACCTATTAGGCAGAAACCTGTCGTTGGAAGTGAAGAAAATGAATTTGTCGTAATTGGCTCTTTTATAGAAAATCCATATATCTACAAGTAGTAACGGTAAAATAAATCAAAGATTCTTCGTTTTTCTTGATTGAATAATAAATACATATTTAACAAATATTATTTATTAAACTATTGTAGGTAAATTAAATAAAAGTAAACTGGTATAAATTTAAAAAAGCCCATAAATTAATTTCGATTTTGCAAATAGCTAGTAACTTTCACTAGAAACTTGCCATGACGAAACTAGCCCTCTTGGTTGCAATTTTTTTGAAAAAAAAAATGCTTTAAAATGCTCTTTATTCAAAATCTGAGCTAGATAGGTATAGGAAACCCTAATATAGTCTGAAAGAGCATTTGAATCTGCTTCGATTTCTTTTAAAAAAATACAGGGTGTTGTATTTGAAATAACGAAGTATTTATGTAAAATAAATTCTTAAATCAATTTTTGACACCCCTGTATAAATTTAAGGAAGCAATAACATTTTTCTGTCAAGTTTATTTCTCTACCTTTAAACTCCGCACAAGAATTAATTCTGAAAAGTAATGTATAGAGTGTTGATATTCTATTCTATTGTAGAATGCAAATTTGAATATCTCTAAATATCTCAAAAACCAAAAATTTTGAACATTTTTAACACTTATAATAAATGTCTTTTTTTTCGTCCAAGAATCCAAAAATGAAATAAAATACCGGGTGTGTTCCACAAGAAAAAATATATCTTTGGTATGGATCTTAGTTCTGAAACACCCTGTATATTTCAAAATAATTTTAAATTATGCACATTGCCTCCCCACATATACCCATAAAATATTTTGTTTCTACATCTTACCGTTTTCATATAATCAACCGAGGCGAATGAGGTGCACCACCCTGTATATTTGTTCGTGGGCAGTTCAATTAAGCTGGATAAAAGTTAACTTTAATGATTGTTAATAGTAATTATACTATTTATAGTATATTTATTTATTCGATGCATACTATATTATAAATTTATGCTTAGGTAAAATTATAAAATAAACTAAATCTAATCTAAAAAAAAATATTTGTAGGCTAAAATTAAACGTGCGCAAAGCCGTTTTCCACATAAAATAAAATAAGAAGTTAAAACATAACAATCTAACTTTCTTATTTTATTTTATTTGGCTGTATGAACCCGCCATTAGCGTACGTCCATAGTGCACCGGCTTTACGGTGGCCGGCTTATCTCGCGGCAGGTCTTATCGCTTTGTGAACTTGCGCCATTGAAGCAGGTAGTGGCCATTAACAACCGCTTGCAGGAATGTTATTTGGCATCATGAAGCTATCCCGTGGGGATCTATTATGTCTTTTTATTAGCTAGTGATCTTCATATTAAACTGATGCAAAAAAGTACCACTCGCGTTTATGAAATTGATCGGTCTCATTTTGAATTTGGTAAATATCATACGTTATATCTACAACTCACAGTTCACCAACCATAAAAAATTTTACGAATATTTCCGCATGGAGAAAAAAACGTTGAAGTACATTTCCAACAAAATTGAAAATAATTTAAAACAAAAAACTGCAATTTTCAAAATGTATAGATTTACACAAGATGGTTTTCGAGTGAAATCGATTAATTTTTAATAATTTTGTAAGTAAATAGCTTGAATTGTGCTAAAGCATAATCTTTGGCTCAGCTTAACCAGCGGCGTAACTAGTTTTTTGAGCTTTCATTCCTGAAATATGCCTCAACTTATGTTTTGTTAAATGGGACACCCTGTATATTATTTTTATTTTATTTACTTGGCATTTGAATAAACATTTTAAAAATATAATATATTCTATACTTATTTTAATAAACAAGGTAAAAAATAGGTATATTTAACTATTTTATTTGCCTTGTTATGAGCTTTCTAAAAATATATGATGCTCTGTAATTATTTTTATAATTAGGTTAAAATTAATTTTTTATTTTTTTTTTAAATAAATAATCCTCGTTTAAAAGGGTATTATTATTTAATTTAATTTAACCAGATAATTTTGCTTTCGATCGTTCTCTGAATAAACTGCACTGAAAATAAACATATGCAGCTCTTAGATAACACGCTCTCAGGGTGCAGCCACACTATCCTAAAAACGGCGTATCGGCGTAACGGCGTAATGACCTTGAATAGATTTCCAGTAATTCTATTGGCTGAAACATTCATCTGTCAGAAATTTTATCTGTCAAATTCATCTGTCAAAAATTTCAGCCAATAGAATTACCGGAAATCAATTCAAGGTCGTTACGCCGTTACGCCGATACGCCGTTTTTAGGATAGTGTGGCTGCACCCTCAATCAGAGTTATTGGTATTTTTAATGCACTTGTGCAACAATTCTACGCAGCATCTAGCGTGGAATAGCCAATAATCAAAATTTGACGTCGAATAAATTGAATAAAATGATAATACCCTTTTAAACTAGGTTTATTTGTTTTAAAAAGTTAAAAAGTACACTTTTTTTAACTTGTTTATGAAAATAAGTTTGGGGTATGTTAGTGGCTCAGTTTTTAATTTTTCGATAAGATTCATTGTAATAAGATAACCGAGATAGGAAGAGTGTCGAAAAATGCAATTAAAACAAAATAATGAAAAAAAAAATGAAAAAAAAATATTTCAAATATAATTTAATTCTTTCCTTTCTCTTGTGGTACGGAGTGTCCACATTTCATTGTACGCTTGGTTAGAAACTTATATTAGTTATTAAAATTGGCTCAGCCAAATGCAAAATAATATTTTCAAAATCAGTACTACGATTAAAAACACTTACGTTGGAAGTAGCATTTGGATGTGGCTTTCTCTGGTTCAAAAACGCCATCGGTTTATAAGCAAACCAATTACTAACATAAATATCTCCAGGGCCTAAAATCATACATTTATATTTTCTAAATTAATTCGGCCATTCTAAAATAATTAACAAAACATTTTCAGAGTGGCTTACTCTTCGAAAAACTCCATATTATTAGGGTTTCTGAAGAGAAGACCATTCATACGTTCATATTTCATATAGGGTTTTCCTGTGTAAACCGATTTTTATACCGAAGCCCTTGCGTGTGGGTAATAAAACTATACAGTAGAGCGGCAAAGATTGAACGAGTCGGTAATGTGAACGAGTATTAAAAATGAATCGTGAGATTCAATTCACCGTTTAGAATTATGGTTAGTTCAATCCAATCGTAGCCAGCATGGTGTTGTATTATTGTTTAGAACATCGAGACTCGGCTTGGGAATAAACCAGGAGAAAACGCAAAGCTTAGTAAAATTTAATTAAAAAACGGCAGACTACAGATTATTATCGTTGTCACGATATATACACATAATGCATACAGCCCAAATTGTCTGGTTTTCTTCACACGAATCCGAACGAACGAACGAGTCATAAGAATTGAATCGGATCACAATGCGACTCTTTCGTTTCTACGGCTCGTTCGTTCAAAGAGTCGCGAGGATTGATTCATTGCTTACAATACGGTTCGTTAAATTGAATCTTGGCCAGCACGGATCAATAAAACTTGAACGAACGCGTCGTAAAAAAGAGGCGTAAGAATTGAATCGGATCACAATACGACTCGTTCGTTTCTACGGTTCGTTCGTCCAAAGAGTCGTGAGAATTTATTCATTGCTTACAATATGGTTCGTTCAATTGAATCGTGGCAAGTTGAACGATCGAGTCGTAAGACTTAAATCGGATCACAATGCGACTGGTTCGTTTCTAAAGCTAGTTCGTTCAAAGAATCGTGAGATTTGACTCATTGCTTACAATACTGTTTGTTTAAAAAATAAATATTACAATAAACTATGAGCACAGCTATGAGCTTGGGTACCCAAACGTTGGTAATATACAGTAATATAGCTAATAAGAATGATATATAATCTATAATAAATATAGATCAGTAATTATTGTAGTAATATGTATTAATATTAATAAAAAGGGAAAGGTTCTTGCAGTATCAATATGTAATATTTAAAATAAAAATATTTCTTGAAATATAACTGCTGTTTTGTAAGATCTTTAGGTTTCAAAAATAATGAGAATAACTGAAAATGACAAAAAGTTATGTTTGTTTGTCGATATGGGGAAACCAATCTTAAGCTTTTTTCGCTTTCCTGTTATTACAGATTCTGAATCGTCCTAGCAGCTCTGCAGCACATGCGCAAATGAAATAATGTCTTCATATTTCCTTCTGCGCATACGCATCACAGTTCTAGAACGGTTCAGAATCGGTAATAACAGGAAAACGAAAAAAGCTTTTGTTTAGTGTCGGTGAGTTATTAGATAAAGATCTAATAGCGCCAGTACACAGATGGAAAGAAGCATTTTCGGGCGGCTCCATAAATAAATAAAAAGGCGGAAGGTTCTTGCAGCTGGTCCGCAAATTTTTTTGGCCAAAATTACCAATTAAGACCCGTACTTTACTTTTGAAAAAAAAATTAGTTTTCTTAAAATTCCACAAAAAAATTAAAATGTAATGCTGCCAGGGTCTGGTATAATTTTTTTCGGAACATTGGATCACCCTATAAAAATAACATAATCGATGCATTTTTACCTTTACCCGATCTTCGACTTTTTGCTATTTTTGCTCGCTCCCTTCTCAGGGACGCCAGCAAGCTCATCATTTTTCGTCTGCATTCGTCCTCCGGTGTGTTCATTTCCTTCGCTAGTTCGGCCCAAACATAGAATTTCTTCCGTTTGTTATAATGTTTGCTGTGCTTGGGATCCCATAGTATCGGTCTATTCTTGTAACATTGTATAAATGACAGGACTTTTTCTTGCGACCAGTCCATAATCACAGCGTAGCGTAACGTGCTCTCGCTTTCAAACAACGAACTCTGCAACGAACTGCGGGAGAGACTACAAAATGGATGGTTACGAGTTCGGTTAAAAGCGCCGGCCTGTAACGTAACTATCGAGCGGTTTCGTGTTCAATCAATACCTCCAAAAAGCTTAAAGCCTTAATAAGTTAAGATTTTTATGTACCGCCCGCCGCACAGTGTAACGAAATCGGGAAATGGGGACATTAGCCCAAAAAACAAAAAAAATTAATTCATCAAGTTTTTTATATAGATGGATAAAGGACATCCCAGAGCCCCACCATGTGAGATATTTCTTGAGTTGACCTCTTAGTCGGGGAGTTATAGCGGGTTTAAGTTATGGTTTCCTTAATTTACCAAATCTGTACAGTACATCTGCTGGATCTGTGATGAAAGGAATGCGGGCAAAAAACATTTAAATAAACAGCAATATTTTATACGTCGATTTGACGAGTGCGTCATCGCAAATCGCTCCGCCCACTCACTTTATTGGCTACTTGCAAATTTGTCGAATTTTTATTGATGGGACGCGTCGTCTAATTTTTTACGAAAAACATCGAGAAAATATCGTTTCCCCTCTCACGGATACCCCGGAGCTACAGAACGGACAGACGTACTGTACAAAAATTTCATAAAATGAATTTTATTATTTTCAAAAGTTTATTGTGTTGTACAATTCCAACAAGACTTTCAAAAAAAACGCTTACATTCGCGCAAGGTTATACAACAAAATATCATAGAGTGAACCTTCTAGTATACTGTTACATATAAATTTCATCCACCTACGAGTAGATCCGAACCTGGAAGAAAAAAATAAATTTCTTCGGCAATAATTACGTTTTCCATTGATTCGACCGGAGTTTTTATCCGTAATTTTTTGTGCTATAATTTCTTTATTGAAAAAGATACGCTTGCTATGAACATACTGAATGCTATTTTAGGGGCGAGGAACCATCCTCACATTGGGGTGGGGGACAGTTTACAACAATTCAGAAAATCTCAACATTGGAGAAAAATTACTCAAGAGAATATTTTTTCAAACCGGCAAAATTTTCTTCGATGCAATCCACCATCAATGCTGCATCATTGTTGGTGCCAAACTATTGAAGATATATTGCACAACTTATTGATATATTCAGATCCTCTACTTCCACATCTGCGACCAAAGCACTCTAAAAATAAAAAAGTAGACTTGTTTCCGGAAGCGAAAGAGCTCTGTGCGAAAGAGCTCTGTGCTCATAGTTTGAAGAAATTGAGAATGATTTTAAAGCATGTTTTATGTAAGTGCCTTACATATTATGTTATTTTGGAATAATATACACCCCACATAAATTATCGCATCGCTTATTAATTTGGAAAACTGTAAACTATTCTTAAATTCTCTTGGTTAACAATAATCTCAAAAGTTATTTGCATTAATAGCAACTTGTTAAGGAATGGAAAGTATATCATAGTACATCAACTCAGGCAGACCTTAGATTTAAGTTTTTCACATAAAAATGTTTGAAGCGTTTCAAGAATGAATACTAAGAAAAATATAAGTGTTGCGAAATTTTTTGTGAGGTGTGTATTATGGTTTCCTTTGTTGAAGTTGAATACGGTTTTTTCGCATATTATCATATTATTTAATACTGTTAAATGATATTTGCCACTTGTGTCGTTCTCTTTGAGTTTTGCAGTCTGATCTAATTTATCCCTGATTATTTGAATATTTAGGAATGTTGATTGAGTTTTGACATATTAGCGGGAGATAAATGATTGTTCGACAGTAATTTGATAACGTTTTTGGTCCATAAGAGCTATAAACTCTTCGTAAATAAAAAAATATACCTGTAAAGTCCTGAACAGTAAATGAACTGTATTTGGTATGAACTGTATGTGAAGAAGGCTACATCATAATCGAAAATGGCTGAATAAGCGGAAGAAGATGATGACAATGATGATGGCACATTTTCTTACACATCGCATCGCTTATATTGAGATATTATACAACAGTCTCCATAGTCATTGTAACTACGCCTAAACAACATTGTAAATTCCCACTAGACATGAAACCACCGCGCCTTTTCGAATTATAAATTCTGTAGCTGCAGTATTTAAGGAGGTATTGGAAGCATGGGTCGATCGGCGGACCGAGCTCTCGAGCTGTGACCTCGAACGTTCGTAGAGGCATTTTTGTATATTTCTACGCTAGTTTGCGTGTTGCATTACAATGTTATGTTCAGCTGCTTCTGGATATACGGGGTGTGGCATAATGATTATTAAAAGTAATTTTTTAGGTAAAATTTTTATTTTCCGTAAAAATTCTATCCTGAATTTTTGATACGAATTACTTTGAAAGATCTATAAACGAATTATGAAAGTTTTCTTAAATTCACTCCCGAGAGGGGTGATATTATTCCAGTGTCAACTCATATGCACGTCCCTGATGAATTTATCGACACTTTTTTAGCATTAAGATATGTAGCACTTATAGTAACTTTTACCGTCAAAATTTCATTCGAATCACTAAAAGTACCTGGAAGAAAATTATAATAAATCGAAAGATTATTAAGACTTTAACACCCTATAACTACGAAACCAAGCAGAATCGGACCTATGTTAATATAACAAATAAATCTTATTTTTACGCGAGGAATCTCCCCATGAAAGATGACACATGTTTTTTGAAACACCCTGTATAAATGCTAACTTGAAAACTAATGTCAAATATTATTAAGTATCACAGTTTCCGCACAATGGCATCGTTAAACGAAACCGAACACATCGAAATTAATAATTGAATCGAATTGTTTAAGTGATATTTTCAGAAGTCAATAGTGAGTTTTTAGGCCCTCTGCAGTTTTAAGTGGTTATACCTTATCCTTACGTTATCCGTTATACTGCTCATGAGTACTCTTGGCAAAATGACGGATTGCGTTTCCCTTGGCGTCTTCAGAAAAGCGTTTTTGAGGCTTGACTACAGCATGTACTACGTTATTTATTTTGGCAGGTCGCGTTTATTCTAATCAAAATGTCAAATAATTTATAAGCATGAATCATTGAATGTTATTCAGAGGTTGAGTCTTATTTCTTAGTTTGGTGATTGTTACAACTGTTTTTTGTGCTGTTTTTCATTTTATTCCAAGTTCAACTTGAAGACGGTCTCTTGACAGCTGGTATTCAATACCAGTGTTGCCAAGGTTATGTTTAGAAGATCAAAATTTTAATAATATTTTACTAAGCAGGTCATTAATCTGACGAGGACATACTCAGATTCGTTCCGAGTATAGATTTATCGATATAATTAAACAGCCGTTAAACGGTAGCCTACTAAAATGCCGTTAATAGATATTGTGACGTCGTTGATGTCGGCGGGAAGTAATGGCCTTGCTATGGGCATTTTGCAAGAGCACCTGTGGCTCCGTGGCTGAGGCTATCGCTTCGTGAGCGAATGGTCCGTGGTTCAAATCTCACGCCGACCAAGACTTTTTTATATATTTTTTTGCTTATAGCGTGATCTTATTGCATTGGTTTCACTCTTTTTGGTTGGATTGGTTTAGTTATTTGGCGGGTTGGTTAGCGTGGTTATTTGGAGGGTGTTAATTCATTGGTTAGTTGGTTATTTGGTGTGGTTGGTTGGTTTTTACTAATTTATATTTGTTTTTTATATTTTTCTACTAGTGTCGAGGTTAGTTGCGTTGGTTAAGTTGGTTATTTGGTGGGGTGGATAGCGTTAAAATGTTAGTATTCATAAAACTACATTGCCTTACATTTATTTTAATTCAATATTAAATGACTGCAATAGATCCGACAACAGTGTACAAACTTTCACGTTATTAGCGTTACCGATATTTGTCCGTAATTAGCGTAGTATGTTATCCCTTATTAACGTTTTCGGTTATATAAGTATCAATGCGCATGTTCTGTATAACGTATAAGATATAACGGAATGTTTTATGTTTAGAAGGCCTAAAAACTCCCTAATAACTCGGAAACCGTTGCTTTGAGGTACATCATGTGTATCTCGATTTTTGCTTAGAATTGAAGGAAGAAATGAAATATGCAATAATATATAGGGGATTTAATTTCAAAAATTAAACTTTGATGTGCCACGAATTAATGGCCGACTCTGTATACTTAAATTTATTACGCGCCAATAGACATTTAAAAACTCTATAACTTTTATATTTAACTTTTTGCGGTACCTCGTATATTTTACCTAATAATCGACCGTTCTCATACATATTAGCGACCCTGTATATAGTTATTTTATGGTTAATTTATCTTTTATACATATTCATGGTTTCGATCTTATTATGGAACATATTTATTCTATTATTAAGTTATTAATATTTATGTAATATTTATTTCATATGTTTTTTTTTCTATTTCAGGAAGGTCTACGTTTTTTGGTAGCTTACCATCGCTTCATATCATTCAACCTGTACTGCGTCGGTTTTGTATGGTTTGTATTGTCTCTAGTCAAGAAATATTACATGAAACAGTTTTCCTTATTCGCCTGGACACACGTAGCTCTTTTGATCGTCGTCACTCAGTCGTATCTCATTATCAAGAACATTTTCGAAGGTTTGATTTGGTTTATAGTACCCGTATCGATGATCATATGTAACGATATTATGGCGTACGTATTCGGTTTCTTCTTTGGAAAGACGCCATTGATCAAGTTGTCGCCGAAGAAAACCTGGGAAGGATTTATTGGAGGCGGATTCTCTACCGTGTTTTTTGGACTAGGAGTAAGTAAAACAATAACTGTATTATAATACATAGGGGGTGCATCTCAAAAGTGGCTCACCTCATTAATTTTTTTAATTTTTTAGATAAAAAAAACGAGATATGTAGTATATGACATAAATTAGAACTGACTTATTCAATTCTTTTCGGTCACTTCCTGTTCACCGGAAATGGTATTTTGAAAATAATGACAAAAAATATGCTCATGAGCCACCCTCGTTTCATTTGATAACATTGAGATATGATTAAAAATACGATTTGGGCATCGTTTAGCCGGCCAGAATAAGATATGAAAAACATTAGGCGATCAAATCTATTTTTCCAATGCTCCTTGATTAAAACTTATTGTTTTTAACACAGCCATGACACTCTAGATTGAAATTTAAAATACGATTTTTAAAAGAGAATGTCAAACGTTGACATACATATATCATATGTAATTATCTTCAGAGTGTCTTTTTCTATCGAATAAAATAAAAAAAAATGTCGAGGGTGCCGTTTAAAAACTAAAAGTTGTAGTAATTTCTGGTGAAACAGAAAGTGACCGAAAACAGTTGAATACGTCAATCAATCCTAATTTATGTTATACACTAACCGACACGACACACGAAAATGAAAACAATTGAATACGTCAATCAATCCCAATTTATGTCATATACTAACGTACCAAATCTCGTTTTTTTTATCTGAAAAAATAAAAAAAGCTATAGGGGTGAGCCATGTTTTAGACGCACCATATCTAATACATATCTGTACATATCTAATATCTATCTGTATTTCTTTATTATCCACAGAGCTGTAACAAGTCAGTTTCAAAAAGACTTAAAGCGTAAGTCCCAAGTCATTTCTAAAATCAAAATGATTTAAATCTTAAGTCAACTTCAACATAAAATTTAAAACTTGACTTAAATCGTAGTCTTGTCTTTGAGTTAAATCGTTTGCTTTAAGTCATTTTCTTAAAGATTTAAATCAATATAATGTAAATTAAGTCGTTTTTATGACTTAGGTCTGTATTTTTTTATTTAAAACATGATCTGCGAGTTAAGTCGGCAAAATGACTAAAATCAAAATAATTACCGTCAAGACAACCAAAATTCCATTTAAGTACCTATTTTTAATGTTATTATAAATTTTCTTGTATTAACCCGATTGCCGATTTCCTTATATTGCCTTACTTGTATTATTAATTTATTGTAGGTACTAACTACAAACATAAAAATATGTTTTTTTTTAATATAAAATTTAACCGATTTTGTAGTACTTTATGTGTATCCATTATAGTTTAGATTAACATGTCCTTAAAAAGTGGTAATATGTTTTGATCACTATTTAATATGTCGATAGTATAGAGGTAAAAGGGCTGGAGGATTTTAAAATTATTTTAATTTTTGTTAAACATTTTTATATTTTTAAAGAAGGAAATTGCTTGCATTCCAATTAGTTTTTAATACACGAATTAACAAAACAATTTTATAATTTAAATTTTGGTTATATTATTTAATTAATATTGATAAAAGTTGTGTTTATGTTACGTAGTATGTTTTTGTTAATATGAAATGAATAGTCGAAAGTAAACTGCAACGTATGATAATAAAGGTACAATTATATCCCAATTATTGTATTATAATATAGAGGGGTGAATAGCAGTGTATCTATAATAATAATAGGTTAGGTTGTGTGGGTTGTAGAGCGTTATATAAACTGTTTTGACTAAAGTAATTTGATTAATTAAAATAATTATTAATGGAATGACTATTTGCGTACACAAAACATGTTGTCTAATTATGTTTATATTCGACTGTTAAATTTGAATATACATTTCATGACCTAGTAGTAAAATAAAGTTCGACAATTTTTTATGTTTCAAGGTCACTAATATATTATGTTTTATCGTATATGTTTTATTTATCTTTTGCAGATATCTTACATTATGTGCCAATATCCATATTTTGTTTGCCCAATCGAATACAGCGAAACTCTGGGCAGAATGACAATGGAGTGCGAACCTAGCTCCCTCTTCCGCTTACAAAGTTATACTTTACCTATTTGGTTGAACTGGTTGAAAATTGTAAGTATTATTTAGTGTTATTTAATTTTTTTAAATTATTTTTTGTTTTTTAATTGACTATACAGGGTGGTCCGAATTGTATTCGAGAAACGTCGGCAGCATATTCTGCAGATAAAAATAAGTAAAACAGTTCATATCAATTTTATCCTAAAATGGAGTCGTTTCGTAGATACAGGATGTAGAAGTTTCATTTTTATTTCGGCTTTTTCCAAATAATTTTTGAACTAATATCGATGTTTTGATGAAAATTGGTGTCTGGGTGTTTTTTGGCCCCCTACAAATAGGAGTTCGGTACTGATACCGAAATCGAATGTCTTATATCAAGAAACACTCACAGACGCTAATTTTCATCCAAATATCGGCGTTATCTCAGAAATTATTTGGAAAAAATCGCAATAAAAATGAAACTTCTACACGGCGTATCTCTGAAAGGAAGCATTTTAGGATATGCATTTATACAAACTTTTTTACTTATTTTTTAAGCAGAATATGATGACAACATTTCCCGAATACAATTCGAGCCACCCTGTATATTTTGCTTTTCTTTATTAAACGTGTAGTAATTCGATTATAAATATTTGTTTGACTTTTTTCAGTTTGGTTTGGGAGATGTCATATATCTATACCCTTTTATGCTTCATTCATTGTCTCTTTCACTGTTCAGTAGCGTGATTGGGCCATTTGGAGGTTTCTTTGCTTCTGGATTTAAGAGAGCGTTCAAAATTAAGGTATGTTTTTTTTTTAAATATAATCTTCGATAATTTGAAATTGATTCAAAAATATGTTTATTAATTTATAAGTTAGTTAGGTTCCTTAAATTATATCTTAGTTGGAGAAATGAATTATCTTATTATATTTTCTCTTAAGCTTTATTCAGAACCTCGCAATTAGTGGAATAAATTAGTGGTTTCAATTACACTTTAGACTTTTTGGTTTATTATCATTCACAATGTCTAAACCCTAGATCATATAGGTATATACGTACGTGTAACGTATAAGTAAATCACTATGGAAACTGGCGCAAACATATCAGACTACCAGACTTCCATTTATCTTCTTTTTTGTTGCCCACGCGGTGCTTTTACTTTATCTATCCTTGTCGAGGACCTATCGTCCGCGCGCCAAATTTGAACATTAATTTTAAAAATTTAATTTCTAAAATGCTTATATTTGAGCAATAAATTGAATGTTTACTGTCACAAAAATTAAATTATATAAAAAATACATTTAGCCACTCCGTACGAATATCAATATTCTTAAGAAATCTAACCATAAAGTATGCATGTGGCTTAATATAAATAAAAGAACAACTGAATACTTTACTTGACGATGAAAAGATAATTCGGGGACCTTTATAATTAGAACTTTGACACACTAAAAACTTTCTAGTCATTTTTACGAGTATTTAGAAAGTCCAACGGAAAAAATAGAAATATAATTGCACAAACTTAAAATTAACTTCTCACTGAACACACTTGCATCCTTGGCTATATAAAAGCGGTCAATAAAAGAGTAATTAATACAATTTTTAAATTAAAAAACGCAAAAAAAGCGTCGTTACACAATGGAAATAAAATTATGATTATGACAATATGATGACAATGAAAAGTTGGTTTCCTTGTATAATTTATACTTTCTAAACCGTATAAAATTGTGATTATTTTGGAAATACGTACAACTTTTAATGCGCATGTGCAAAGTAAGGTCCTCGAGAAAGACAAACCTATTGAACGTTTCATAAGTGCAATAATGAAGGTTTGAAAATGGCATGCCGTGATGTTGGAGACACATTTTAATGCTAAACTTATGACGTTGATTTATCTACGTAAGTATATATCGTCCTATTGCTGCCAAAAGTCACTAACTAACATTTTCCGAACCTGAAAATTCAATCACTAACTATATTTTGAAGCGGAGAATCGATTGAAAAAGTCATTAGCTACGATTTCTGGCTATTTATGTTTTATTTTGATACTGAATAGTTACTAACTATGACATCTTTATGCAATGCAATTCATCTTTAGACGCGTTTTTCTCGGAAGTAGCAAAAAGTAAGTTAGTGACTTTTTTTAGTGATTAAAATAATTTTAATAGTGTTGCTAGGATATTTTATTAATTAATAATAAAATATCCTAGCAACATCTTGCGGTAGTTGGTTGTATCAATAGAGAAAGCCTAATATTTAGCTTATAAAACAATAATTTTTTTATTTCTAACCACAATTTCTCTTAACGGGCGATAATCAAAGGCCAAAATTACATCCCTCGGAACTTTTGAAGTATAATTAATGGAAAAGTTAAAAGTTTGTTAACTTTTTCTGCTAATTGAAAATTTCTACCACTAATTTTGGCGTTCTGAATGCTTACATTGAAATTAGAGGATCAAACTTCTACGCTAATTGAAACCACTAATTTATTCTACTAATTGCGAGGTTCTGAATGAAGCTTTAACGTGTCAAATTATTACTATGTCAATTTAAAAAAAAATATTGAGGGAATATTTCGAATAAAAATTTTGATATGGAGTATTTTCTTAACACTGTATTATTTGTATTTTATTTAAACATTTTAAGACTAAGTATTTATTTTTATACAATATGTTACAACATGGTTTCATATTGAGATGGGAGTTCAATTTACTTTAGTAGTCAGTTGATTTTACTACTACAGTCTTTTCTCCGTTAGGATTTTGGAGACGTCATTCCAGGCCACGGAGGTATCATGGACCGCTTCGACTGTCAGTTCCTGATGGCTACGTTCGTTAACGTTTACATCAGCAGCTTTATTCAGACAGACAGTCCACAGAAGTTACTCTCTCAAGTTCATTATCTGAAACCCGAGCAACAGTTGCAATTGTTCCACATGCTACGCGAATCGTTGGAGAATCGAAATATTCTAATTCCAGGAAATTAGACGACTGGTGTAACGATTGATGTTAATTTATTTTCTGTGCCATAGGAGTTATTATTTTTGTTAATAATTTTTTGTTGGGTGTGTCTCGAAGGGACCAGACCATTCCCATTACCGTTGCGAGCTGTGTTGTACTTAAGTATATTCTATAGTTACGAATATTTAAACTCCTCGAATGGCTAGTTGGATTTCTCCCATGGCGATCGATTGTCATGATTTTTAAAATCATTCAAACGTGTGTCTTGAACAAAGAATTTTCGTTGTTTTATGATGTTACCTGATTATAATTAAACGTTTCAAGGATAACTTTTTATACCAGATATTGTAAAGAGTGTTTAATATCTAAGTTGAAATAATGGGAACGATTTGGTAATTGGCTTTTTGTTAGTCAGGTAATATAAAAATCATTGATTTACATAAAAAGGCTACTGGTTTTAGAAGACACTGACTTCTCAGTGAGTCTCTATTCTTACACAAATTTACCTAATCACTAGTTAACTTAAAAACTTATTTTTTTACATTTTGGTAGGCTACCTTAGTAATATGGAAGGTAGAGGTAAGGAGAATTTTCTTCGTGTATTGAAAAGTGGTCATCAAAGAGGGAACAATTAAGATGGCACTGTTGTAGCAAAAGTTTTACATTTGAAAGAAGCTTCAAAAAATTTTAAAACAGGAAATCATTAAAAAAGATAGATAAATATGCTATTTCTGGAGGCACGTCTTTTCGGCCACTCTTTTTTGGCTAACCTCACTTTTTTATAATCGCTAAGAACCATATTGACTCCAAACTGCATTCTGTGAAGCCAAGCCGGTGAAATGGGTATATAAATCTTCTGAAGGAAGTTGCATAAGTCGCTCAGTTAGCTCTGCTCAAGCGTAGTGCGCAAGCCTGGATTTTGAATTATCGATCGGATAACTAGACCAATAAGAGACTAGACGCTAGCACCAGCTGTTCGCATTCGTACGGCTCCGTCCAACTTCGTACGACTTTCGTTTGCGCTCCCATTCGACAATTAGCTAATCCTCAGAGTAAGGGCTAATCGATTTTCGAAATTTTGGAATTGCGCTGTTGCGCCAGCGTCTGCCTAACAGACGAACTTATGTGAAATATACATGGACCGGTTATCTAGTTGTCTCTAACTCGGCTTCAACTCCAATACATTGCAGGGATAGGCGATAATCTGTACAATATGCTCCTAAGTTCAGTTCGATCCCTTATTGCTTATTAGCGCCACTGTAATCATTTAGTGAACCTTTATTTTCCCCTTTTAGGTGGCCACTTTTTCAAAAAATGTCCCATAAGAGGTGATTCTCCTTACCTCTTTCCTTCCACACAAACTGTTGTATGTGACATTTTGGAAATTTTACAGTAGATCGAAAAAAACCTCTTTTAGTGCGATCTAAGAATCCCTACAGTGTCATAACTGTAACAGGAAAGGCTCCCATACTGTAGGAGACAAAATAAATAGAATATCTAACAACAGTGAGTGTTAGTGATCACACTAAAAGACGTTTTTTTCGCTCTACTGCAAATTTTCAAAATGTCATTTACGACACTTTGTGTGGAAGGCGACGAATACATGCTAGTAACAATATTGCTTTTTGAAAATGTCTAGTTTAAATAATATCTGTTTGAAAAAGAGAGTCAAAAGGTCTTCGTTTGGTTAATTTAGATTTAAATATTTTATATTTAAATCTATCATATTTCATATATAATCATATTTTTTCCTTTCATTTCTTTGCATCTGACGGTTAAGATATACCTTTAAAAACGTTAATTGGTTTTCGTTGCTTGGACAAATTTGTGTACAATTAACAGCCGCTGAAGAGCTTTTATTCGCGTATTTTACATCCAGTAATGGTTTTACAAAATAAATATTTTTTTTAAAGCCGTACCGGGTGTTATTTAAGTAGGTAAAATTCTGGGTGTGGATATTTTAGTGATTTTAAGAAAAAATCACATAGGCCCAAAAATGCCTGCTTTCCAATACATAGGGCGTCAACTGTGGTGTTTTGCTTTTAAAAATAACCAGATTTTGAATCTCACAAGCATAACAGTTATGCTTGTGATTTATGAGTTATGAATCACAAGCATAACAGTTATGCTTGTGATTTCACTATTCCATGATAATGAGCGTAAAAATCCCAACCCAAAAGCCAGTTACTAGTCCTGGTCACTTTCTCTGCGTAGTCTGTATTTTATTGCATGCGACGGAGATAAATATAACTGACCGGTTGACAGACAGAGAGGCAAAATAAAAAGCGGCATACGGTGTTGCCGGTTTTTACGTTTGTAGGAAAATCGATCGAAAATCGGTACCCGTGTAGAAAAAAATAAACAATTTTAAAAACTTTCATGTTGTTTCATGTACTGAAATGAAGATCACATATCTAAGCTAAATATAATCTATTACAGCTGTTATAATTTATTACAGCTAATTGTGAAAAATAAAGTTCCAACCCTAGATGCAACATTTTTCATAAACGCCTAGTTGAGCCGTTTGAAATTTTGATGCAAAGTCCGGCAATACCGCATAGAAAAATGCATCAACCCAGCTTTATCTCTTACACGTTTTACTCGTTAAAATCCAGACCACGCAGTTTCGATGACCAGATCGGTATATACATATATTTATGTGCTGATCAGTATAAGTTACGGCACTTGGAACAAAAACTCCCTAAGCGCCCTCAACAGTTGAGGCCTTTCAAACATATCCATTATTATGTTTTCTGAGAAACATATAAAAAACTTATTTTTTATATATTCCTTTACTATCCTCTATATCATTGACAAATTTTAAAAGAGTGGTCTACATTAAATACTTTAATAATAATTAAAATATTTAAAAAATGACCTGTTTTAAAAAACTTGTCGCTTGGTATATTGAAAATGAAGCATTTCTGGACCTACAATTAGGTATAATAATTTTTGTATTAAAATCACTCAAAAAGTCACTTAAAGTTTGGTTACGTATTTAAATAACACCCTTTATACTGAAACTTTGCAGTAATGTGTCAAGCAAAGATACATTATTTATTGAGATATTTTTTCACACATGCAAAATTTGGTATAAAAAGTTCTCCCAATTTTCTTATCATATACAGATAACAGATAAGTAGTGTATGTGTTCTGATTAAGTATTGTGCTATATCTGTTTTAGAATTTGTATAAAAAGGTGGAGGTATTACCTTAAAAATTATTAAATTTTCTTTATTTTATAATCAGATGAAAGCCTGGGCTGGTTTTATAACCAAATTATATCGCCATCTGTTGGGCACTGAATTTATCTTTAATTATTATATTGAAACGCATTATCTACCACCTGATTATATTGCCAAATTTGATAAATTCTAGTTTTTCCAGTTTAGACTAACAGTGAATGTGCCTTTTAATTTCACATTTACATACAAATTAATTTGTGCAATATCTTTTACACATTTTGTTATAGATTATTTTCTATTCTTTATATATTATTTCTTTTTAAGTGTATTAATAATTGGCAGATGAAAGCAATGTGGAGAGTAATATATTTTATAAATAAAGTTTCTTTACAAGATGTAGTAATAACCTGCTATTTATGTAGAAAGGAGAACCAACTATACAGGGCGTGCCAAAAAATGGAAATGAGTGGAAAAAAAGTTATGTCGAATTGCCATGGCGATAACTTTTTGTGGGTAATGGCTTTATGATAGAAAAAAAAATGGACAAATATCAAGGACAAGTTTTAAGTGTCTCACTCAATTTATAATGTTCCTGATTCCTATTTAAAGACAGTAAAAAAAATATTGTAATTTTTTGCGAGGTTGCCGATTTTCTACCTAAAAATATTTTAAAACGTCAATTTTGACATATACGAGGCCATCTTGATTTCTTTTAAATGGAAACCCCCACATATTTTAGCATCTTCCGGTAGACATATTTTAGCTAATTTCAAAAATGTATAGTTTAGTATACTTTGCGCTGATCGTTTTCGACATACAGTGCATTTAAAAATTAAATGTTCCAGAATTAATTTAATAGTCTCATTCAATTTAAAATTTTTCTGTTTCCTATTTTAACATAGTAAAAAGATATTTTAATGTAATTTTTCGCGAGGATGCCGATTTTTATCTGAACATTTTTTAAAGCGTCAATTTTGTCAGATACGGCGCCATGTTGGTTTTTTTAAATTGAAATTCTCACATATTTTAGCATCTTCCGGTAGACATATTTTAGCTAATTTTAAAAATATATGAACTAGTATGCTTTGCGTTGATCGTTTTTGATATACAGTGCATTTAAAAATGAAATGTCCTAGAATCATCTCACTCAATTTAAAATTTTCCTGTTTCCTATTTTAAGATAGTAAAAAGACATTTTAATGTAATTTTTCGCGAAGATGCGCAAAGTGCAAAGTATACTAAACTAAAAAATATACTATGAAACAAGAAAATTAAAAAAAGAATAGTTTAATTTGACAGACAGAAAATTAACCTAATCCCCATTGAAACTTGATAACTAGATGTAAAGATTATGTTCTGAACTATCTTTTCTCTCTGACTTTTTTAATAATTTTTTATCTAACCTCGCTTTTTGATGCATAAAAAGGTTTTTGTCACTTGTCGCATGATATGTCAAAATTATTTTTTGTTATTGCTTCATCATGCCAAAGAAATTTTGCATAATAATGTTTTCAATAAGCCTAATAAAGTTTTCTCCGTTTTTGAAACTTTTTGGCACACCCTGTATATCTTCTGATACTAAAAATGTATCATATTTACAGTTGATCAAGAAGGTTTTGCATAAAGAATATGAGAGTAAGAGTTTTAACATCCATTTTTTGTTACAATTTCTAGTCCATACCTATATTAGGGCTGTTTAATAGTTAATATCTATGAGATAAAAGAAATTACATATATGTACATGTTTTCTTATCTTCTTAGAAGTATTTTGTTCTAAAATATAAAAAAAGTGTTACTTATACGTATATTTTTTGTTTATTGTTTTTTTTTCTTTTTTTAGAACACGTTTTTATGTATGAAGAATGACTAGGATTTCGTGATATATATTTTTTAATTTATTATAAACCATAAACTATTTAGGCTGATTTATTTTTGACATTGGTCGGTATAAAGTAACTGTTGTGTTTAACTTTAACAGATTACAGCTCGGGTATCCATGAGATTTTTAATGTATTTATAGGTAGGTATACAGGATGTCCCAGATTGAGCTGTCTCAGATTAGAAGTTTCTAGAGAACTACTATAGGTATTTTGATCTGAGCTCTTTTTCATATCATTGTTTCACTGTTAGATCTCTCGATGAAAATATTTTCAATATGGCGGCACTTTGTAAATACCGGGAATTGACCGAAACTTTTTTATTTTAAATGAATATCCATATTTTTTATTACATACTTAAATTCTCTATAAAATTTTTATGATTTTTTATATGAAACACTCTGTTCCTAACATTAATCGTTTTTAAGAAAAAAAAATTTTTGGAGGAAGCTAAATATAAGCTTTGACGTTTAGCTTTAGTGATTCCCAGCTACTTTGAAATAAAGAGGCTATAATTTAAAAACGTGGCTATCTATTTCAAAAATTAAATTGTTCAAATGTCATATAACATTGCATGTGATTATCATGTAACTGTGCGATTATAAAATTATCATTTTTTTTTCGAATGGAAACATACTTTATTTCACTAACGAAAAGGTGTTTCAATTCGCTACTTTTTGATTGTTCCTATACCTAAAATAAATCGTTTTTAATTTATTTATGATTTATTTTTAAAGTTTATATTTTTCTTGATTTGGTTCCAACTGAACTAGTAGCCTATGACTTTAAACGTCAAGCAATGTAAAACAATATATCTGGCCATGTCAAATTGTGACACATTTTTAAAAAATCAGTATATATCAATCGTAATTTCCATTTCCGTTTTTTTTTCGATCATATGGTATATTATTAATATTATTATCTATTAGATGCCACTAAAGAGCGAAAATACCAGAGATATTTTTATAAAAACACTATACTTACTACTTAGTTTTCTGACAGAACACTGTTTGACACTTAATGTCAAAGTTAGCTAGTTAAAACGAAAAATATACACTTTAAAATTAAATTTTAAATAACTTAAAAATGATTTATTTTTAGGTTATTTAACATTTATATTCAAAAAGTAACGAATTGAAAAACCTTTTCATTTGTAAAATAAAAAAGTGGGTTTCTATTTGGAAAAAAATATTTATGATAACTTTTTAATCGTTCGCTTAATTTTGTGACAGCTATCGCCCATATATGAAATTTGAAAAACTTTATTTTTGAAAAAGATAGCTATTTCTTTTCTTTAAGTCACAGTGGCTGTGGTAATCACTAAATTTGACGGTTATGTTATATATTTACACTTTTTTTGACTGACCCCTCAAAATTTTTTTATTTTTTCTCTCTCAGAAACGGTTAATGTTAGATAGCGTGTTTGTAATCAAAATTTATATAAAAAAATTTACGCATAATTTATAACATACTCTTATAAAGTAATAGGAAAGAGGAGGATAATTTAAGTGTATAAAAAATTGTGTGTGCATTATGTGCGCATATTTGAAGTGAAACTTCTTCTTACCCGTCTGTCTGTCTGTCTGTCTGCCGAGTTTGGTTCTAATCGATGCATAATTAAGAAAAATCCTGATGATTTCGTCCATTTAGAGGCATCTGTTCGAAACGTCGGCGTCGAGGGCGTCATTCTGTAGCCCGTCCCCAATTATGCCGAAATTAACCCAGATTTTTCTTCAGTATCAAATTTTTAGCCCCACCCTGATGAAAATGTAAACGAAACGTCGTATCCAACTTTGCAGGGTGGGATCCTGTGCACTTACGTGCTTCTTACGCCAAAACTAACTGTCACAGTGACACGTGTCGTACATCTATCGACATAAAAAATTTCATTTCAATCGGATGATTTTTTGATTTGATTCATTGATGATGGGGTTTCGTAGAGCACGAAATGTCGTCAAAATATCATGAAAAAATGGGGCTCGAAGAACCACATCTACATTCCGAGTTTCATCCCCCTAGCTCATATAGGGCCCGACTTACGACGCTCCAAGATCAAAAAGTCAACGTTACCACTTTTCCTCTGGCGTCTCGTGTGTCACGGCCTTTAATTTTTTACTCCCATCGCGCGTAAAGAAGTTTCACTTTAATAAAAAATCTCCTTTAAAATAAGAAAATTGGTGTCATTTTCCGGTATTTCTAGACGTAGATATCGTTGTGAGACAATATGGGCAAAAATCTCTTATGGATATTGCAAGGGCAAGGGAGGGAGCGAGAACCTCCAACACCAGGAGGCAAGCAGGGACGTATCACCAGCTTTGCCTCTATTGCTGGACAAGTGAAAATGGCGGTGCTGCCAAAGGATTTTCCAGAGGTTGCTCTGACCACCGACCAGCAAACGTCTCTAGAAGAGGCTATACTGGACGAAGTAGTGGCGATCGGATCGCAACACAACGATCTACAAAATGTGGGTCAGCTGCGTTTTGCGGGGATACACTTTCGGGTGGGCATGATCCTCATAGATTGTGTATCTCAAGAATCAGCGAATTGGTTGGTGGAAATCTCACCTAAGCTTAAAAATTGGCAAGGGCCGGAACTGGCTGCAGTGAAGGGAGAAAACATCCCTAAAGGGGCGGCCATCACGGCCTTTCTGCCGAGGAGCAAGGAAAAGGACGCCACCTACCTGCTGAGCCTTATCCAGGGAAGGGAGGCACAATAGATCTTTAAGGTCGCAGTGATTAACCCCCCTCTTACTCATTCTACATGGATATTGCAGTTCTCTAGAAACTTCCAATGGAAGCTCAGCCTGTGACACTCTGTATTTAGAGTACCGTAAATTCAGGGTATAAAAGTTATCGAGGTAATAAGTTATTAAAATTCATTAAATAATTATTCTGATGAAACCAATGATTTAAGGTGCGACTGAGTAGTATAACATTAGTGTGTACGGTATTTAAAGTCTTGCCGTTCGTAAAATAAACCGTTTAATCCTTAGCTACCCCGGTGTTGTGGATCCTGACGTATTTCCAAAGGTGTTTTTTTTGTGGTAGGAGGATATTTTGCATTTATTTATTAGATGTTTATTCTGTGTTTATTTATATTACATAATATGTACATGTTTTTTGACTGTTGATGTCCTAAAAAGTCTATAATGAATATACATTTATTTAGTAATGGCTTCTGTAGTTTTTATATTTACCTGTGAATTAAAATGACAGACACAACTGTCACTGCCATGGATTTTCTCGTTGGACAGACTATATACATTTACGTCGTAGAGCGCCATCTTCGGATCTTGTAATCATTGTGAACAGTCTAGGCCAGTAAGCGAGGATAAAAATAGGGTATTACCTCCGAATTCTTGACACCCCCACCAATTGACGTGAAATTTTTACAGTGAATAGAGATATATGTAAGAAACAAAAATGACATAGCGATGTGTGCTTTCACCCTGGGGGTGAGTGCCTCCCCTTCTTGGGGGTGAAAAATAGTTCATCCATTTTAATTGCAAAAAATCAATAAAGGGATGAATTCTAAGCCAAAAATGTTCTATAACATTTTTTTAGAAAATTAATATTTTCCCAGTTATTTAGGATTGAAAATGATTTTTCATCTAAAAACTACATATTTATATTTCTGTAATTTTTTATAAATAACTCGAAAACCTTGCGTTTTACCCCAAAACTCATATAGAGCACAAATGAAGCTTTTGGAATAACGAATTGATTCATTTTTTGTTGATTGCCGTAGGTCTAATAACAGCCGAGTTATCACTCTGTAAAGGTGATGTTTTATTTTCCAAAACTAAATTACAAACTTTGACCGTAAAATAATGGTGAAAGAATACATTTTTTGAAGAAAATGAATATGGCCGTTTTTAAAGTGCTTGAAAAGACCTTTTAAATGCTTTTTTAAAAGGTCTTTTCAAATTGTAGCTTAAGAATTCGCGGAGTTATGATAAAAATAAAATGGCTACCTCATTTTTCGGAAAAAAATTAACAACAAAATCTATGACTAAAATCAAAAAACTATCAATTTGTAGGAAATTACACGAGCTACAAATTAACCTCTATAGTTGAACAGTCTTGAATTCTTCATTTTTACTAGACTTTTGGATTTTAAGGCCTCAAAGAAGGTGGTCCTTACATGCAAGTCAAACTAAAAAACGTTCTATCTACGAAATAAAAAGATCTACAGAAAATTGAGAGAGAGCAAAAATATTGCAAAAGAAAGACCTTCAATTTTACTCTGTTGCATTTTTTACGTATTTAGTTTATTATTAGTTTTTCAGATATGTAAAAAAAAATATTTTTTTAAAAATATTCAGAAACAAATGTTTTCATTATTTTCAACTTTTTCCAAATTTAGACATTCTAAACCGCTCGAACTTGCAGAGCCCATTGTTAATACCTAAATATAGCCAACTGTACATGTTATATCGTCAATTAGCTTACGCTTAGTTTTTATTTTTATGATTTTAGTCATAGATTTTGTTAATTTTTAACGGAACAATGAGATGACCATTTTATTTTTATCATAACTCCGCGAGTTTTTGAGTTTTGAACTTAAAAAAAACATTTAATAGCTCTTCAGGCACTTTAAAAACAGTGATATTCATTTTCTTCGAAAAATGTGTTCTTTCGCCATTATTTTACGGTAAAAGGTTGCAATTTAGTTTTCGAAAAATAAAAAATTACCTTTACAGATTGATAACTCGGCTATTATTACACCTACTGTAATCAACAAAAAATGAATCGTTTAGTTATTCCAAAAGATTTATTTTTGCTTCTTTTACGATAAAACGCAAGGTTTTCGAGTTATAAAATGGCAGAAAAATATGCAGTTTTTAGTTGAAAAATCAACATTTTCAATCCTTAATAACTAGGAAAATATTAATTTCCAGAAAAAAATGTTATAGAGAATTTTTTGCTTAGAATTCATCCCTTTATTGATATTTGCAATTAAAACGGGTGATTTATTTTTCACCCCCGAGAAGGGGTGGCATTCACCCCCAGGGTGAAAGCACACATCGCTACTATGTAACTTTTGTTTCTTAAGGTGCGTATTCATTATCCGCACGAACGAACGAACGATTGTTCGCTAGTGGTATGGACGGGGACCGTACGATAGAACCGCACGAGAAGACCGGAGGCATTTGTTGGCGAACGCCTTTGATGTACCGACTCGAAACGGATGGTCGAGCGAACGAACGAACGAACGGCCGCATGCGTTCGGTCCCCGTCTAAATATACCGCACTTTCATTCGTTCGTTCGTTCGTTCGGATAATGAATACGCACCTTTACATATATCTCTATTCACTGTTAAGGTGCGTATTCATTATCCGCACGAACGAACGAACGAATGTTCGCTAGTGGTATGGACGGGGACCGTACGATAGAACCGCACGAGAAGACCGGAGGCATTTGTTGGCGAACGCCTTTGATGTACCGACTCGAACCGGATGGTCGAGCGAACGAACGAACGAACGGCCGCATGCGTTCGGTCCCCGTCTAAATATACCGCACTTTCATTTGTTCGTTCGTTCGGATAATGAATACGCACCTTTAAAATTTCACGTCAATCGGTGCAGGTGTTCAGAATTCGGACCTAAACCCTCGCTTACTGGCCTAGTCGTCTTTCGTAACACTATTTTGTTTAACTTTTAGTTTTATTTTTATTGTTGGTAGACAATAATACAAAACGATTTTGATTTAAAAATAATTTATTTATCTTACATTAAAAAGTACATGTTTTAAACGCTATCGTATATGAAATGTATATGGCCACATGTACATCCAAAATTCTATGTTATATAGATTCTCAACATTGCGGTATAAAATATTGTTTAAGGTTGAATCACAATAATAACTTACTTATAAATCACATCAAAATAACAACCTTTTTAACATGTCATGTTAAAGCTTATATGTATAAACATTTTTAATTTTTTTTTCTTGCAAAATTCGAATTATAACCAAAAGAAAATTAAAAAGGCTATCATTGGAATACATACTACATTGAAACTGTAAACAAACATGCAATTAACTTCTAAGGGTATAGAGATGAAGCAGAATGATTAAAACATCAAGTTATTCTGATATTTCTTCAGTTCACATTTTAATTCGTTCTTTGGTAAGTTAAGGTAAATTCTACAAATAAATTACGATTCTATTTTAAAACAGTCACCTTAGAAGTTTAGAACACCTAGTACGCTATTGTTTATCTATTTGACAAATTTTTTATATATACAGTGTGTACAAAAAACGCTACTAAGTGAGTAAAAATTGAATCTATAGGCACTAATAATAATTATGACTAGTTTGTAGAGTTTATGTGATAAACGTCTAGTTGAGAATCGTATTACTAATATACTTTAGTACATATTAACCTATAAAAATATACAATCATACGAGGCAGTGATAGAAATAGTCGAAAACTCCCGTCGTTGAAATCCTTTTGGATGCGTTGGTTATTTTTTGGCATCTTCAAGCGCGATTTAACTTAATACTGGACCAAATCGATGGTATGGGGAGCGTCTTAAGTGTTGGAGATCGTGCATATGCAGCAGCTGGGAAACCAGAAGGTGTCACTGTATAAATCGTTTCCGGATCCTTCCAGTGCAATTAACCTTTTTTGGACGTACTTTTGCTCGCATCTGGAAGAGTAACCCTGAGGTAGCTGACATAGTCCGCCGCAGTTGGTATCACTGAAAAATATGACTATTTTAGAATGTTACAAAACAAATAGATTGCTGTCGTCTATATAGTATTATAGGTAGCAAGTTATAAGCTTCGTTCAGAACCTCAAAATTAGTGGAATAAATCAATGGTTTCAATTAGCGTAGAAATTTGTTCTTCTAATATCAATGTAAGCATTCACAACGTCAAAATTAGTGGTAGTAATCTTCAATTAGTGGAAAAAGTTAACAAACTTAACTTTTCCACTAATTATACTTCAAAAGTTGCGAGGAATATCATTTTGGCCTTTGATTATCATCCAATTCAAGAGAAATTGCGGTTAGAAATCAAAAGTTTATTGTTTATTCAATTGTTTTTGGTCACTTCCTGTTTCACCGGAAATCATGACAACTTTTGATTTTTAAATGGTACCCTAGGTTTATTTCTACTTTATTCGATAGAAAAAGACACTCTGAATAGATTGACATATCATATGTCAACTTTTGACATTTTTGCTTAAAAAGAAATCGTATCTTAAATTTCAATCTAGAGAGCTATGGACATTAGCGTAACTAGCAATTCCTCATGGGGGGGCCTGGGGTTTGCCCAGGGGGGGGGCTAGTGCTTTTGTTTTTTCAAAAATGCAGAATAAGTTAAAAAAACACATTTTTTGAATAAAACGTTTACATGAATTTCTCTATCAATAAATTTCATAGACTTGGTGATCAAACCGTGTTCCCGTATTTAAAGACCTACAAATTTTCTAAAAAATAAAAATTAACACATTTTTTGAGCACAATAAAATAATATTAACTAAACAAAACTAGAAAATGTCATTTTTACTACATCACAAGCATATAAAAATTAATACGTTGCCAAGAGTCATAATTCAAGATTTCTCTGGGGGGTGCCCAGCAGTAGCTGGGGGGGGGGCACCCCCGTGCACCACTGTAGTTACGCTAATTGCCATGGTTAAAACACTAATTTTAAATCAAGAAGCCTTGTAAAAATATATTTGATCGTCTAATGTTTTTAGTGTCTTATCCTGGCTGGTTAAAATATGCCCAAATCGTATTTTTAATCATATCTCATTTTTTTCAAATGGAACGACGGTAGCAAATTTAGAAAAAGCATTTTTTACGAATAATCTGGTACCACACACTTGGTATTTCGAGTCAAATTGTTGTTATAAACCGCATGTTACAGTTTCAAATAAATCATATGCGAAAATATCAAAAGTTGACATATGATATGTCATTCTGTTCAGAGTGTCATTTTCTATCGAATAAATTAAAAAAATACCGAGGGTGTCATTTAAAAATCAAGTGACCGAAAACAATTGAATACTACATCAATCAATCCTAATTTATGTCGTATATACCAAATCTCGTTTTTTATCGGAAAAAATAAAAAAAGTTATAGGTGTGAACCACTTTTAAGGCGCACCCGGTATATAAAGGATTATGTAAAAATTAGTTTTTTAAATTTTGCGAATGCGAATGTGAATATTCGCGAATGCAAATGCGAATATTCATTACATCATTAGTAAGGTCCGACCGAGTTCTCGGTCTCGGTTACAGTTATTCTCGGCTAAAATCAGATCGAGATCTCGGTCTCATTTTCGGCATAAAAAGGCCGAGATTATCGGCAACTGGGATTATCGATCACGGCAAACTGCTCATGATCGTCAAATTAGCTTATTTTTGATCGTATCGCTCCACCTATCTATGCGTGGATGAATGGAATACTCGTCCGAAGTCGAAAAAAAGAATAGATATCATATCTGATCCATATATGATGTGATCGAATCACGAAGGGGATTTCCTGAACGGCTGAAGAATCGCCTTCATATTTCTATGCGTAAACAATGAACGAAATGTTAGATGTTAGTGCATATTATTAGTACCTATTAGTAATTTTATAGTATTAAATCCAAATAAAACCGTTTTTGCATGAAAATAACGTTTTTATTACATTATTATCAGATATTTTTTCATATATTGAATAAAATGTCATTTTTTTCATAAAAATTGCATCTTGTCTCGGTCTCGATCTAGGTCTCAGTCAAGACTAAAAATCTAGGTTCGGTCGGACCTTAATCATTATAGTTTTAACTGCTATTATTACTTTAGAGTTGTGAATCTCTAGTATTCATTTAAATCTTTTTTTATGTTAACAAAAAACGACTCATATTTCGCCGTCCGCAACTTGCTACTTTTGGCGTGGAAATCTATATACAGAGGGTGTTCCATTTTCGTGTTTTATGGGGTTCCTCCGTTTCTCGTTTATGAGTTTCATTCTTGAACTATAACTCAAAATTTTGTTTTTAAATTGGATACCCTGTATCTTATTTTTTATTTTATTTGCCTTGTTATGAGCATTTTTCAAGAAATGTATTGTGTGTTACAGAACATATGTGAAAAAAAATATCTATACCTATGTGGCGGATTCATCTCTCCAAAAAAGTCCTTTATGGGTATTTCGCCACTGCACTGCAATTCAAATGTGGTTGTTTTTGATTTACAATATGATCAAAAATATGATCGAAAAAAACGGCCAACCCAAACCAAATTATAATCGACGATAATTTTAGCGAGGTCAAGCCCTAGACGTCATTTATTTGGCCTGTACTCTTGTTTATTTTTGTATTGAAAATATTATTTTAAATGATGATTTTGAATAAATTTGTGTCCCTGGAAACGATCTATTAATTTTTAATCTTTCTATAATTAGTGCTAATTTTTAACAAGTTTTATGTGTCAATTTTTAGTAAATGACGTCTAGAGATTGACCTCGCCAAAAATATTATCTATTGTCATTCTCCAGCCGTCTTTGACGCTGCTTTTCTCGATCATAGGGTATATAAATTAAACCGCAACGTGGGGTTTCAAAAGATCGGAATAGAGATTTGTAGATGGATTTTCAATTTAATAACGTGGATGAAATTAAGATAAGTACCTGTGTAAGTACTTAACATATTTCTTTTACCTTGTATGAGAAACTAATTAAATATGGAACAAAAAGGAGAAAATTAATATGTAATCAGCAGAAAATATCTTTACATCGGTGTAATTTTTCCTTAAACAAAAGTACTATTGTTTTTAAAATTGAATGGCATAGATGCTGTTGTTTTTTTATTAGTTTGTAATAAAATCAAATTTCCGGCAAATTATCTATGCAGCATCATTACCTTCGTTAATAAAGTCCGTTATGCCATGTTATTTAATTTCGTTTGATTTGGTGGAATGAGTTTTATTCTGCTGCATTTCAACGAATTGCAATTCATAATTTTTGTAGGCAACTATTGTTCATTGCATTATTTTATTTATTAACGAAGCGAATGTTTCGCGTCATAGGCGGTAACAAAATTCGCCTCTCCTTCACATTTGTGCTAATATTCGCAACATAGCCGGTAACAAAATTCATATTTATTTTTTCACAGGACATTTTTTAACAAAATTCGCCTCTCTTTTTAGTACAAAGCTTGTTAGTATCTATTGTATCTGTTCTGTGGTATCTACACGGTTAAATAAAATCAGGGTGGGGGTAGGGGTTGTTTTAGGGGTTGCAAGCTGATTTTCCTTATACTACTCTACGGATCCTACAAATGCATATCAAATTCTATTGAAATCGGTTCATGAGAAGATTGTCAAAAACGCGTTGCAAGATTTGACTGATAGACAAATGTGAATTTAAATTAAATCTTGTAAAAACGTATATGAAAAAAAACATATTTTTTTTTAATGTAATTTGTATCTCTTACCCAATTTCATTCCTAACTTATCTTTCTTATATTTTTGAAATCTTCATGGTTAAATCGTATAAAATCGTATATTTCTTTACAAACTCTATTAGTCTTTCAGTGGCAGACATCCTTGCTTCGCAAGGAAAACGATAGACAACGCGGCTGGTCGCGAAATAAATAAAATTCGCTACAGTTTCGTTGTCAAATTTGGCGAATTATTCGCGCGAATGTGTGCATTCCTTAAAACAGAAAGCACAATACATATGAAGGGTCCAAGGGAAAAACATGATACCTAAGCGCCATTTTATTAATTTTACAGAAGAGTCAGAAAACGCTTCAGAATGTAATAATATAGTAAAACTACTATACCTGTAATAATGAAATTGCAATCAATTGACTGGCTCGTGAAGAATCTGGCCGCTAAGGGTGCCCTAAAATTAAGGGAATCTAACCTGGGGAACCAGACCAACTACGGTCACTCGAAGATATTGCCAGTGATAGGGAAAATCATGGTGAATACGAGTTTACATCTGCTAGACCAGAAAATACTATATGCTCACCAAAGATGATTTTGGAGAAAAGATAAGGATTCGCATCCCGACAAGAGAAGAATGGGAAAGTAACCGAGTAATGAACACTCAAGAGATAGCAGTCTACACAGATGCTTCCGCAACTTCAGGAGGCACAGGTATAGGCATCTTCTCAGAGGAACTAGACATCCAACGATCTTTAAGGCTATCGGATGGCTGTAATGTTCTACAAGCAGAGGTTTACGCCATAAATGACGCGGCTAGTTGTATACGAGAGAAAATTGATAGACCAATAGGGGATATCGTGACAGCTTGGGCGCTTTAGAAGCATCACCATGCAATCAGTGAGATCAAAACTGTGATGGACTGCCGGGAAGCACTGTCGTGGCTGCGTCAAGGCGGGGCGGGGCATACTCTGTGCTGGGTGCCAGGCCACAACAATGTGGTGGACAATCAAGAAGAAGACAGACTCACCAAAGAGGGGCCAGGGGTGAGGCCGTGGCAGATGACCCACCACTTGTGACGATCAAAACACTGAAGGAAGCTATAGGAACTACCATCAAGGTCAAGCAGCAAGAGACGTGGCAACATCGTGAGGACTGCGCTACAGCTCGAAGACTATGGCCAGTGATAGATAACAAAACAACTACTAGAGCACATAAGAACATAGTACGCTAGGCCTAGTGTAGGTGTCATCACTGGAAACTGCCACACGGGGGTAAACCTCGTGAGATTTCCAACGACGACTACTGCAGAGAGTGCGTAGGCGAAGAAGAGACCATAGAGCACCCGCTGTACTACTGTCCGGCACTGGAATACCGACGATTTAAAACTTTAGGGCAAGGTTTTTCGGAGGGACTAGAGGAAGCAGCAGAAGCCAACATCAACGACATCGGGAACTTGAACTTGACTCTTATAAATAGCTGGAAGTGCTTTTAACGAAAAGAAAGAATGAGAGAAATGTTTGGTACAACAATAAGAGGGTATCGCAGCAGGACCAAGGCCTCAAGTGAGGGATCAAACATGATCCCAAACCCCAGCAACCTAACCTAACCTATACCTGTAATAATCATCTTTTATGTAAGTTTACTAATTACAGTAACAGGAAATGAAATAAACACTAAACTTTAAAAATAAAAAAAAAAAATAATGAAAACACCAAACAAACTAAAAACATGTTTTCAAAATACACTTAGATATGAGGCAATGGAGATCTTCAAGGAAAAAGGAACAAGGAACTTTCGGGAACAGTTATATTAACACACAGATGTATTAACTTGACCAGAGTGTTATACAGACTGGAGAGAAAGTTCACTGCTTGGCATAACGTTAAAAATCAAAACTCTATGTGCGGGTATTATGCTGACCGATTGTGCTGTTTTCGTTGTAATTTAAAAAAATATTTCGAATCCTGTAATACTAATGTTTTCTTTACCTGCAAAATAAAATGCTAACTCATCACAATACACCAAAATATCTTACTTTTACACTGAACGCGTGTTTCGCTAACCATGTTAGCATCATCAACAGATTTTTAATCATCTGCTGATGATGCTAACATGGTTAGCGAAACGCGCGTTCAGTGCAAAAGTAAAGTGTTTTGGTCTATTGTGGTGAATTAGTGTTTTATTTTGCTCTTGTAACACGAAAGGGTTCCAACCTCTCAACTCTAATTTTATATACCTGCAAACTTCGCTTTTGACCAACTGGGTGTATTGCTGATTCGATTCTGGCATATTGACAACGTACATCCAGTTGCCTTTGCTGTTTAAAGCTGCCCGCGGCATGATGAAACTGGAACGACTTCGGCACAGCGGTTGGCCGGTGATCGTCGATTGCCTTTTTCTTCGAATCAAACTGGTACTGTTTTGAGTTCGGTACTCGTTTTCTTGGTACTTTAACGATGCCGTTAAGTATCTTCTTTTTCGCAGTGATCGTTTCTGTCGTTCGCTCCTGTTGGTGAAAAACATTCAATGTAAATTAGTATAGTTATATATGAGTAGAAACATTTGGAGAAAATTGAATTTAAAACAAATACTTTCATAATACATATAATTTAATAATAAATTAATATAAAGTATGTCACAGGGAAGTCTCATCTGTCATAAAGTCAGTCAGGGAAAATTTTGACAGGCGAAATAAAAAAAAATAACACAATTTTTTATTTTATTTCGAACGTCATGAAAGTATTAAGTAAAGCAATTTTACGCCTAATGAACGGATGCATGGAAATGCAATACATTTAAAAACTGCATCATTGTGTAACCAATCGAAGTCTTTAAATTCAACCAATAAAATTAATATCGTATCATTGTATCGTCGGATAACAGATGCATGTAAATGAAGCTTAAAGCTTGATTTTCATGCATCCGTTATACGTTGATACGATGGTCCGACGGTGCTCTGATTGGTCATAGCGTTTTCGCGCCACTTTTCATCCGTAAATATTTTACTTCAGCCCGTCAACGGACCCGTTCATACGATAATGGACGTTTTGACACTTTTTTGACAAATTTAATCTAACCTTAATAAAAATATAAGTAAAATAGCAAAATCGTTATCGAAACGAAAATATAAAATAACACCAACGTATATCCGATAAACGGAGGCATGAAAATGCAATACATTTAAAAACTGCGTTATTTTCTAACCAATCAAAGTCTTTAAATTCTACCAATAAAATTAATATCGTATCAACGTATCGTCGGACAACGGATGCATGAAAGTTTAGTTTAAAGCTTGATTTTCATGCATCTGTTGTCCGACGATTCGATGATACGATATTAATTTTATTGGTTGAATTTAAAGGCTTCGATTGGTTAACCGTTTCTAACCAATCGAAGTGTTTAAATTCAACCAATAAAATTAATATCGTATCAACGTGTCGTCGGATAACGGATGCATGAAAATTAAGCTTAAGTCGACAAAATAATTTAAATCAAAATAATTAGCATCACGTCAAGACAGCCAAAATTCAATTTTTAATGTTAATATAAATTTTCTTGTATTACCGATTGGCCGATGTCGTTCTTACCTATAGGTATAGTATCTCTAAGAATATATAAACAAGGATTGCATTAATTTATTGTAGATACAAGTGAGACTAAAATAACATTGAAATTTCGGTATAACTACAAACAAAAAAAATATGTTTTTTATAAAATTTGACCGATTTTGTAGCATATACTTTTAAAGGCTTTTATGTATCCATTACAGGTTAGATATTTTTACATGAATACCTGTAATTTCTTGTTTAGCTCTGCAATTACAAATCTCAGTTGGGTTAATTAGGCATATACACAAATATATTCTATTTTAATTGAGGAAATAAGTTCGCAATCAAAAATACTTACTAAAATTAATAATATGTTTGTATATGTCAAAAAATATATGAGCGGAACTAATTGAATCTTGTTACACATTTTTAAAAAGTTTTTTTCAATCTACCTAATAGTATATGCTTTGTTAAATAAAATATGTTGTATTTTCGTATTGTCTATTTGTTACTGTTCCTTCCTGCTGCAGTTTGAAAAAAAAATATTGCGATAATTGCAAACAAAGTTGTAAATTAAATAAAATAATGCATAAAAAAGGATTAACAATTTGTCGCTACATGTTTTATGACTGTTATGATATGTTAATCAATTACTTTCTGCTAGCGATAAATACTTTTATGCGTTTTATGTACCAATTTATGTGCATAAATTTACTGCTTGTAATAAGTTCACTTAGACAGCTGCATAATAATTTTATTATTATAACTATTTTATTTAATAAATCCTTATTTATAATATTAATTAAATTATGATTTGTATCTACTTAAAATGTATGTGTTAGCAGACCATATATGTAAAACAGACCATATACAAAAGGACTAGCCCATATATAAAAGGACTGAAGCATATACTTAAAATATAGATACATAAAAGCCTTTTAAAGTATATACTACAAAATCGGTCAAATTTTATAAAAAACATATTTTTGTTTGTAGTTATGCCGAAATTTCATTGTTTTATTTTATGTTGTTTTAGTCTCATGTGTAAGCAGCTTGTTTTTCCATAAACGGAAATTTAAAGAACAAAAAAAACAAAAGAAAATAAATTAACCCACATAGATACGGCCTAGACCGTATACTTACGGTCTGTTTTCACATGTGGTCTATAATATACTGGGTGCGTCTCAAAAGTGGCTCACCCCTATAGCTTTTTTATTTCTTTAGTTAAAAAAATGAGATTTGGTATGTTAGTATGTGACATAAATTAGGATTGATTGACGTATTCAATTGTTTTCGGTCACTACCTGTTTCACCGGAAATGACCACAACTTTTGATTTTTAAATTACACCCCGGTATTTTTTTACTTTATTCGATAGAAAATGTCACTATGAATAGAATGACATATCATATGTCAACTTTTGACATATGGTTCGCATATGGTTTATTTGAAATTATAACTTGCTGTTCGTAACAAAAATTTGACTCGAAATACTGTGTAGTATCAAATTATTCGTAAAAAAATGCTTTTTCCAAATATGCTAATGAGCCACCCTCGTTCCATTTGAAAAAATCGATATATGATTAAAAATACGATTTGAGCATTTTCTAACTGTCCAGGACAAGACACTAAAAACATTACACGATCAAATCTATTTTTCCAAGACTCCTTGATGAAGGATTGGTGTTTTTAACATAGCCATGGCACTCTAGATTGAATTTTAAAATACAATTTTTTATTAAACGAGAATGTCAAAAGTTGACATATGATATGTCATTCTATTTAGAATGTCATATTCTATCGATAAAGTAAAAAAATACGGCGGGTGCCATTTAAAAATCAGAAATTGTAGTAATTTCCGGTGAAACAGGAAGTGACCAAAAACAATTGAATACACCAATCAATCCTAATTTATGTCATATACTAACATACCAAATTTCGTTTTTTTATCTGAAAAAATAAAGAAAAGTTAAGACGCACCCGGTATATAAAAATTTATTTTAGATCTTGAGTATTATTATATTTAAGCTTTTTTTGTGTTTTTTTAGAAGGTTGAAAATAATTTACTTCAACTTGAAAGCAGGTTGATCATGACTTGGATTAACATATAGGATTCTTTTTTTATCCCGGTGATGCGTTCCTGTGGGGTAATATATCAACTATACAGGGTGATCCACGGCCACAGTACAGGGTGATTTTTTAAAATTTGTATTTTTGTCTAAAGGCACCTACTCCATCTGTCTAAATTATTTTCCGCCTAATACTAAAGGTGGTAGCATCTTGGTTACTTTAAATAGAACACCCGGTATTTTTTACAGTTTTTAAAACTACTTTTATATCTCATAATTTTTCTATTATACTAACCTACACCTATCTCTAATAGTTTTCGAGATAAAAAATAAAACATGTGTAAAATTGACAAAAGCATTATCTTGAATAAGCATTCGTTAAATCAAAAATTCAAAATAGTGAAATCTAAAATTTGGTTTAGAACTTAAGGAAAGTCGATATATTCGATCTGGCTAAACCAACCGATTGGATATCAAACAGGGTGATCAAAAAAAATATTGACATCCGTTTGTTATAAAATCGCTGAAATCTTTGGTATTTTCAACTCTTTTGGTATTATTTGTAATTCAACTCTGTGTACAGGGTGTCCCAGTTCAAACGAAACAAGGCAATTTAAAGGCATTTCTGGTGTGAAATGGACAAAACGGTGAAACACGTCAACGTTATTTTCGAAGGGGAAATAAGATGCGACTATTTTGGAAGCTCCTAATTCAAACTCCACGCGGGGGTGACATACAAAGTAGTGGATGTGAATTATTAGATATCAAAGTAGTTTCCAAATATGTAATAATATACCGGGTGTTCCATTTAAAATAAGAAACCTGCTGCAACTTTTGTATGTAAAAGTATATGAGGAATGTCATCGATCGTCATTTCCAAGTCAACTGGATACCGCTTTTATTTGATCACACGGTATAAAAGTAAAAATATACAAATACTAACAAAAATAATCTTAACTTGTTCAACGCTTTGTGGTATTAATATAGAGGGACACTTGAACGTATCTCTAAAGCTCTTAATATCTCTGAAGCTTGAAGTAATATTTAAAAAATAACTTTATTTTCGGTTTTAGCATAAATATCCCCACTATAACCCATAATACCCAAAATAGTAAGGATTTGTTGATTTTATTTAGGATAAATTTTGTCTGTTGCCCAGTGTTATTAAGTCACAAAATATGCTGGTAAGTTTTGATTGCGCTATTCGAGATGACCTGTATATTTCGTTGCGATTTGTTGCAGGTTGGATATAATGAACTTATGTAATATTGAGTTTTTGAAACCCAATTATCCTTAGGTGGATGTATAAAATATTACTAATGCCATTAGGGAAAGTCACGATTGTCTTTAGCGTCACGTTTTTATGATTAAAAGAAATATAGTTTCCTTCTACAGATCAATGACCCAACAATTTACTATAACATTTTAATAAATATATTTATTATAAATTTATTTTGATATTCTAATTAAATATTAGCTTAACTTAATTCCTTAAAATATTTTTTATATTTTTGATTTTTAAAATTGATAGATATACCAAGGTGTTTCACTATTTATACAGGGTGAGTCTTAAATAAGTGGAAATATTTTTAGGGGTAGTATATTTCGACCCCAGAAACACGATTATGAGGTTTTGTTCGCCAAAAATTTTTTGGAAATTATGTTAGTTTTTAGTTAAAAAACACGATTTCTTGATAATACGGCAACATAGGTAGTAGATTAAATTTACAAAAAAAACCTAGAAAAGATCCAGTTATTTTGGATTTACGTATTTCAAAAACTGTAAAGAGAGAATATGTTTGTTTTATCGAGCCCTGAAAATATTTGCACTTATTTAACTAACTAATCTAGTATTTATTTTCAGTATAAATTTGACATATTCATGAAAATATCAAGGAAAAATTAGTTCATTTTTTTTTGGCTTTTAATATTAAGTATATATTTTTTTTCTTGTTAAATTGAAAAATGGAACAAATTATTTTGCTCCTCTATGGCCGTACCATTCTTTTTTTGAACCCCCCCTGTAACTTCGTTGTGGATAAAACAAGAATATTAATTTTTACTAATCAAGGGGACATACTATAGCTGATTATATTGTCAATATACATATCTAGTGATTATACCTCATAGTTTATGAATTATCGCTTGTCAAATTTCTTTAATTTTGACGGTGAGCGATCATCAAAATTCTAAGGTACTTCTAGAAGCTTCATAAACTCCAAATTTTGAATTTTAGGTAGCTTTAAGCTTATAACGGAAGAAAAAGATGAAAAATCTCGAAATATCCTTATGCATTAAAAATTAGGAGTCTAGCCGCTACCGTTAACTGGCTTTCTAGTTGGCAATAAGTTAGGAAACTAGAATTAATCAATTTTATATTGTCTGATTTTATTTTTTGTATATCAATGTATAACAATAATAATTCAAAGTTTATAAATTTTCGCTAGTCAAACTTCTTTAATATAATTTTGGAAGATATTACTCGAAAAAAAATAGGACGATGACCTACGAAAGTCTCCCAACGCAATTTTTCCACAGCAAAAAGTTGTGAGATCTCATGTAAAACCAAGTCAGGCTATTTTATTTTGTTTCGATGGAAGCATCTATTCAATAATTTTGTTATAAATTGTTAGCATCATTATTAGACATCTTCATTTCTGTATTGCAGAAATAAAGATGTCTAATATTGATACTAATCTCCATATATAAAATGCTAATGTTTATCTGTATCGTCTCTGTTGAAGTGACGACATGCTCTAGAAAGTTGCTTTTTTACTAAAAGACAGCTAATTGGCTCTTCTAAAAACTGTCGTCGCCGGATTTGTTGTTTTTCATTTAATTTAAAAAAAAATAAAAAATATTTTTTTTCTTGATGTCGCATGTCGTGGTGGATGCGCCAGGCTTCAACTAGTAATTTATAAAGAAACTGTTGAATAGGTGCTACCATAAAAACTAAATAAATAATAAACGATATTAACGTGAGATCTCACAACCTTTTGCAGTGAAGGAATTGCGTTGCGAGACCACAGGCGAGACTTTTATATATTCTATATTTTTGATGGGATATACAGGATAAGTTATTTTGTTACCTTTTCCATATTCCGTTGACATGACCATACAATCCTGGTGTTAAAAATCCCGGCGATGGGTAACCCGTATTATAGGAAGTAGCTTTGTCTGGTTGGGGAAAGCTGGAGTACTTGTAAGTCAGGAAAGTTCCATCCTTGTTGTATTTGGGTTCGTAGCCGTTCAATCCGTTCGTATAGTTCTGTTGTGGTGCTTGTTGTTGATAAACATTTGGGGGAATATAATATCCACCTGAAATAAACATCCATCAAAGATATTTCGAATGTGATAATAAATAAAGCTTGCATACGCAACACAGAGCAATGAGATTTTTGATTGTCCGGAGCGCGGAAGAGACATAATAGTCTAAGAGCTGGCTACATGAAAAACCTTATCATCGTTACATAGCTAATTTTTCTTGTGTTTTTTGACGCCTTTTGTGTAGCCATTATGAAATAGTCATGTCTGCTAGCGCGATCCCGGGGCTTAAAGCGGGGGCGGCCATTCGAGAGGGTGAAATTTTTACACTAAAAATAGTATAAGGTACACTAGTTATAATCGCGAAAATAACTCTGAATTGTTAGTCAAAGAATTGCCTTTTTAGCGGTATATATGACTTCTATTTTGTCACAAACGGTTTTTGACAATTTCCCAAAATATTGTAGCGTTACACATTTAGTCGTTATGGTAAAAACGCAATTTATATAGATCCTGAAAAGTAATACAGCGACCTAATGACTATTTAACTATCAAATGTAATTGCTGTAATTTTGAATGTATTTGTAAAAAAAATATATTTTTTAGAACATATTTTAAACATCGCAGCTCCCTAAAAATGTCGATTTTGGAGGCAACTTGAAAAATGTAATAATACATAGGATTTCATTCAGTAACACTAAATCTGTATTTCTTTTTTTAGGCAGACGTGGTGTGAGGAAGTTCAACGTGTAAAGAAATTATTGCTTTTGTAAATGTAATAGAAATTACTATCATGTCAATGAAGAGAAAACATGAATTAGTTGATGCTGCAGCTGACCCAGTGGTGGCTCCGTTTGTATGGGACCTGTGTTTGTTATGCCGGGAAAATTCAAACGAACGTTTAATCATCCCAAAATGTGAAGGTTATATATCAAATCCTCTACTCTGGATATGACTTCTGTAACTAATGTTTGAAAGCTACTTTACAGTTATATCTTGAGTGTGCTTCCTGTGTGCGATTTTAAAACGGAAATCAAAGTTTCGTCTTCCGAAAAAAGCTGTACTTTATTTACTTTTTTATCAAAAATTAGCAGGCTAGAACATTGCTTTTTAGCAGGTACAAAACCGCTGTATTACTTTTCGAAATCTATAAATTACATTGCTGCCCTAACAACTTATAGCTGTGCAAGGCTACATTGTTTTGGCAGATTTTTAGCAATTGTTTATGATAAAATAGAAGATATATACCGTGCTGGCAACTGTTACTTTTGGGTCGGTACTTACATGTGTGGAAGTAAATCGCATAGGGATCTTATTAAGTCGGAGTGAGAGAAATGCGACGATGTGCTGTTGCGGCGTTGCCGGTACGCCTTTCCCTATCAGGTAAAGTCACAATCGCAAAGCTCTTATTTTTAAACGACTCTTTTTTCGAAAAGATAACTAGATAAAATCATTAGATATGTTTCTGAGCATCTGAAATGGAATTATAAGGATATCGTTAAGGTGTCCATTTTTTTTATAATGATAAAACGTCAGTAATCGCGATAATTTAAAAACTCAACATTTTAACACCTAACACTCCATAACTTAAGAACCACTTTAGATATTGAAACTTTTTTTTATTTTGAAGATCGGATTTTTTACAATAAAGAAAAAATCGATAAGGTTGTTGTTTTCCATTCAAAAATTTTAAACAACCCATCCATTTACTTTTAGTGCATAGCAATTTTCAGCAATCGTGTAACTTTTTTATTTATAAAGATTTTTTCACATACTGTCTGCGAAGAAAATATAGCAGAAATGTTAAGAAAGTTTTTTTTTAAAAACTACAATCAATTATTTTTAATAGATTTTGAGATGTATATTCATTTTGAATTCAGAGTTCTAATAGCGCGACCACTATCGAACACCGACTCAATTCCACTTATTTTTAACAAAAATGCAAGTGTTTCTAACTTGCACTTAAAAATTTTCAAGCTATAGGGAAAATTACAACGATTCCTTAATAAATAAACAAATAAAGTATCGTGAGACGTAATTGAATCGTGAAGCTGAACGCATGATGTACACCTTACCCTAGAACTTTAAGTACTGGAACTGACAGAGGTACTGTTTGGGTCGACCGGTGGACTGCGACAAATCTGCTATATCCCCTTTCACGTCTGTGCACAGTCTCTCGGTTTATTTCTTACATTTGGCAACGTGTGTTCTCTCTTTGTTCAGTACATTATAAACGCATTGTACTCTCCTTACATATGGAAATCTCGACCCAAGACTAACCTTTGCCAGTTCTTAGTATACCGTTGTACAGGTAATTTTTTTGCGAAGAAAAAAGTATAGAACACATCATTAGCTATATATAGCGAATTTCAAGTTATTTAGAAAAATCTGAGGAAAAAATGAAATGAAAAAACATTTTTTTTAAGTAACAAATATTTTTGTTATTATAAACGTAAATAATTTTGTGAAATATACAATTAAAAAGCGCGTTTCCTCCTCTTTTATAATCACTAACAATATTTGTTAATATCGAAAAGTAAAACTGACTTATAGCGAGAAATATAGAAGCGTGTCTAAAAATTTTGGCGGCCATTTTGATTACGTCATGAAGACCGCTAGAGGGCCAGAAAAATTTGTGTCCCGAGCTTTTTAGAACATACCCCATTATATTGATACTATGACAATTTATAACAAAATTGTTTCATAGGTACTTCCATTGAAAGTAAATAAAACAAACTGACTTGTTCTTTCATGAGATCTCATCGCAACTTTTTTTAATGGAAGAATTGCGTTGCAAGACTTGGCATTTTTTACATTCTATATTTTCGATGGGATATCTTATAATAATTAACAATAAAACAAACAACTTTATTACCTTGTTCAGGAAACACTTGCGTGGGCTTCGGTATATAGACCGGTTCGGGGTAATGGTAGCCGCCGTCAGCTCCGAGGTCTGGCAACGTCGGTGGGCCGTACACTGTGCTCGGGGGCGGATAATAGAATGCGGAGAATTCGTCTTTGGCCTCGTCTATGATCAAGTTCTTGTGATTGAACTGCCATTTCTGTATCAAATGGTATATCAGCTGGTGGAATGGTATAATTAGATTATACCTAATAGTAAATAAAACTGAACTTTGCAACATGACTCCCTCAAACCATTTTAGCAACATTTTTAGTTAGTAAAGGAGTAAAGAAAAAGGTTTTCTGATAAAAATATAGAGATTATTTTCATATTAGGTGTTCATCTACATTTGTTAACTATGAGTATAGGTAATTATTAATTTTTTATAATAGATTATTTAAATGTTTGTGAGATATGCCATTGTATTATTATTATTATGAATTTCAAGAAGAGAAATATTGACAAACAAACTAATGAGATTTTTGAATGTCCGGTGTGCGGAAGCGTGATAACATCACGTATCGGACTTTTCAGTCACAGCAAAGCTCATGAAAGAAAATGCCTTGCGTAACCATCTTCTGCTGCGTGTCAAATACTCGTCAGCGAGTAATGGCAGTAAGTAAGTAAGTGATAATTTCGATATCAAATATCTTGAGAAAGATTGCTCGTAGCGATTTTTACTAAAATATCTTTTTTACGTAAAAAATAGAGGAAACGGATGTTTTTTCACTCAGTAGAGATTATGGCAGTCAAAATAAAGACATGCAGGTAGCGTCCGCTAAAAGTAGTGTCATACTGATATCGAAATCGGATTTCTCACGTTAAAAACACGCATACAATTTTCATCCAAATATGAACGTTAGTTCAGACATGATTTAGAAAAAAAAACGAAATAAAACTTCTACTTTTATATTTTTATCTGAAGAATATGTTGTCAAAGTTTCCCGATTACAATTCGGATCACCCTGTATAAAGCAAAGCCTCGCGCGAGAAAAAAAGTCGAACAATTTATTTTCATAAGCTACTAATGTACTGCTATAGTTAGTTATTTACTATTTACTTTTTTTTCGACCAGATCATTTAAAATTGTATCCAGCGAGATCAGGGAAGATTTCTACAGGTTGACAACTAAATAATTAAAATTACATACAATAAATGCAAATACATACAACTGTCATTGTCAGGTATCCCCTCGTTGGACAGACTTTACTATTACTACTTAAAAATACCGAATGATCGAAAAAAAAAACGGCGTCAAATACGGCTAGGGAATGAAAATCGATGATAGTTTTGGCGAGGTCAATTTCTATACCTCATTTACTAAAAATTAACATAAAATTAGTCAAAAATTAACACTAATTATAGAAAGGTTAAAAAAGAATAGAACGTTTCCAGACACAAATATACAAGGCGAGTCTTAAATAAGTGCAAATATTTTCAGGGCTGGTAGATATCGATAAAAGAAACATATTTGCTCTTTACCGTTTTTCAAATATGTAATAACATACCCGAAATTTTTTACATTGATAATTAAAAAAAATGAGAACCACTGGATATTTTTTGGGTTTTCTTTCTTGTAAATTTAATCTACTACCAATTAAATATCTTTGTCTACTATATACCTATGTTGCCATATTATCGAGAAATTATGTTTTTAACTTAAAACTAAATACATTTTTTTCGACAAAAATACGGCACATACGTGTTTCTAGGGTCAAAATATTCTACTCCTAAAAATATTTACACTGATTTAACACTTACCCATTTAAAAATCTTTTTTAATCAAATGAAAATAAATCACAACCTTCATCAGCGCCATTAAAAAATAAAAAGACGAGTACGAGCCAAGTAATGACAATTAGGGTTTGACCTCTTTGACACCGTTTTATTCGATCGTATGGTGTAGGTACTTATTTTATAATCATTTAATTTCTTGAAACATTTTACATACCTGGGATAGTGATCGGGATGTTCGCAGTATGTTAGACCCGGTCTGGCACAAGGGGGCGTTTTACCAGGAGGAGCAGGGACGTACCTACAGACAGGATGAGGTCCGTACTCGTTTGAACAAATACTGTGGCACTTCACGATCCAACTGAACAATATCCAAAACTGAAACGAAAGTTATTTCTTAACATTCTCATAAGATAATCATGGGCATAGCTACAGTGGAGACTGTTGACAGACTCAAAAGAGTAACGATTTGGAGGTCGGTGGACCTTAGGTTAATGTTTGGATTGGTTTGGATAAGCAGGTTTTGATTGCATTTTTTTTAACCTTTTGGTTTGTTTGTTTTTTCGTTTTCTCTGTTTATGGCCTTAATATTTTGATTTTAAGTTGACTGGTATACCGGGTGCGTCTCAAAAGTGGTCCACCACTAATATGTTATTTTTTTAGATAAAAAAAGAGATTTGGTATGTGGTATGACAGAAATTAGGATTGTTTGACGTATTTAATTATTGTTTTCGGTCACTTCCTGTTTCGCCGGAAATGATGACAACTTTTGATTTTTAAATTGTTCCATTTGAAAAAATTGAGATATGATTAAAAATACGATTGAGACATCTTTTAACTGGCCAGGACAAGACACGAAAAACATTAGACGATCAAATGTATTTTTCCAATGTTCCTTCATTAAAAATTAATGTTTTTAACACAGCCTACAACCACACTCTAGATTGAAATTTAAAATACGATTTTTTTTATAAGCGAAAATGTCAAAAGTTGACATATGACATGTCATTCTACTCAGAGTGTAATTTTCTATGGAATAAAGTAAGTAGAAATATTCCGAAGGTGCGATTTAAAAATTAAAAGTTGTAAACATTTCCGGTGAAACAGGAAGTGATAAAAAATAATTGAATATGTCAATCAATCCTAATTTATGTCATATACGAACATACCAATATCGTTTTTTATATCTGAAAAATTAAAAAAATGTTATAGGGGTGAGCCACTTTCGAGACGCATCCGATAGAGTCGTGTTCAATATCAAACACTCTATATCTAACATTAACCGTTTTTTACGTCCAAAAATGTTAAACATTTTTTTTCTCAAAAACGTTTAAGCTGGGACCCCATTTGGCCACACGCCACGCGACGCCACGCTATCATACGTATTTGTGACGTGGGGAAAGAGTGTACATATGAGATCTGGGACAGACGACACACGTGTGATAGCGTGGGGTGCCGTGATTTGGGGTGGCCTGTTGCCTAGTGTGCACGCAATACATGTAATTAAATGGAAAAACATACGCAGAGATCTTCATGACGTGGGGAGGCATGGCGTAGTGTAGCGTGGCGCGTTGGCTAATGGGTTCTCGGTTCCCGACATTAATGTTAGGTATAGAGTGTTTGATAGAGTGTTTGATATATAAAATTTTACGGATAATTTAAGTATGTAATAAAAAATAGGGGTGCCAATTTAAAGCAAGGAAGTTGCTCTCAATTTTCGGTATTTCCGGAAGTGCCGCTATATTGAAAATATTTTGAACTCATAGATATCGTTGTGAAACAAAGATGTGCAAAAAATCTCCGATCTAGATATTGTAGTTCTCTAGAAACTTGGAATTCACCCTCAGCCTGGGACACCCTGTATTGCCGGAATTGTTACACATTACAATGACATATTACTCGATACATTTTTATTCTTTTTCTTGCCGACTGGTGATAATACAACAATGTGTAATAATAACCTTTACACGAGAAAAGAACAAGTTAAAAACCATCGCAAAAAAATCAAGAAGGGAGACATCGACAGTCTGAAAATTCAATTGGAACAGCTGAAGGCCGTGTCTTCATTTTTTTTCGGCTGTGTTTGAATGAAATTCGGTGAATCGCTAAATAGATGTACTTGAACGTGCGTTACAATAGAGGATAAAAAATGGCGATTGTATCATCAGATAGATTGCCGTTTTAAATGTCAGTACTATTTAGTTTTTATCGATCTTATCGTGTTACAGATTTAATCGATAACGAAATTAAGATACTTGCGAGAATTGAGAGAAAACATAGTACCTACCTAATACTTCAATTCGAGTATCAAAATGTATTAAAACTTGACTTAGGTGGCCTAGATTATAAACAGATAATATTAGTTTTAAAACTTAAAAACAAATATTTCTTTATGAATCAATAGCCAAACACGAGCATTTTTAAATAAATTTATGTACAAAATCAAAATTTATCATGTCATTTTATACAGGGTGTTTTTTGACATATCAAATGTCAAAAGTTCACATATCATTATATTCAGAATGTCATTTTCTATCGAATAAAGTAGAAAAATATTGAAGGTACCATTTAAAAATCCAAAGTTGTAGTCATTTCCGGTGAAACAGGAAGGGACCAAAAGCTATTGAATGCGTCAATCAATTCTAATTTAGGCCATATACTACAATACCAAGTCTCGTTTTTCTATCTGAAAAAATAAAACAGTTATAGGGATGAGCCACTTTTGGGACGCACCTGGTATAGTTTTATATGAAATAAAATTTTAGAAATATCACTACTATTTCTCTAATTTTACTTGGTATATACCACGTATTTTTGTAAGAATTTCATTAAAGTGCGTCTGCTGGATCTGTGTCTATGAAAGGAATGCGGACAAAAACATTTAAATAAACAGCAATATATTTTATACGTCGACTTGACGAGTACGTCACCGCAAATCGCTCCGCCCACTCACTTTATTGACTACTTGCAAATTTGTCGAATTTTTATTGATGGGACGCGTCCTCTAATTTTTTACGAAAAACATCGAGAGAATATCGTTTCCCCTCTCACGGATACCCTGTAGCTACAGAACGGACAGACGCACTGTACATGTTTCCATGAAGTACCTATATACATAGTAGAAAAATAAAATATGTTTTGTCCATATTCTATTGTTTTATGATAGAAACAGATATGATTTGAGACGAGCAATAGATCAAGAGATATAAAATTATTTTTAACCTTATTATTCATAAATTATATTTTTTCTATGTAATATGATAGTCTTAGCCTGATGGTATGGAATTAACCCTGGCATTAGTAACTCATTTGGCAAAGTAAAATCTTATAAAACATTAAAGAAGGCAGTTCTGACAATTTTATTTTTTGTTTATCGTTAAATTAACCTAATGATTTCTAAAAAAATGTATAATTAAATAGAGTCACTTAAATTATTGATATATATTTTTATAAAATTATACAAGATCATAGATATGCTTTTAATACAATATTAAAGGTTATATCAAATATATAGATAATAAATAATATTAATAGGAGAAATTGAGTTATAATATTTTTTAAACAATTAATTATAGTTACAGTAGTAATTTTACATTTTCTTAATAGTTAGCTATTAAAGATAATTTATCATATGTTCAAATTATGACATATATATTTCTGCAGTTTAGGAGTGTGATATAGCATTAAAATTTTATTTTATATAAGGATGTATTATATTAATTTATCAAACACATTTTTAAGTAATTAAGGTTTTAAAATTTTGATATAATTTTGAGAACCTCAATCACGAATTATTAACAATTTAAGGCCACAAACATCTACAGCTGTATAAAATAAAACATTATATATAAAACAACCTCAGAATTCCCAACTGGCAAAGTACGACAGGGAGACGCGCTATCCCCAAAGCTGCATGTTTACAGAAACACTAGAAGAAATCTTCCGTCAGCTAGATTGAACCAACAAAGGATTGATAATAGATGGAAAATATCTTAACCATCTAAGATATGCTGATGACATAGTCTTAATTGTGAATAGTCCTGAAGAACTACAAGCGCAAATTAACAAACTAAATACAGTCAGCAATAAAGCTATCGGAATACATCAACTTTTGATGTTTCTTCAGAGTCAGTCAGAACTAACTACCACAGTGACATGGTTAAGTTGGCCTTGGTCCAGTCAATCGAAATACCAAATTTCATTTATATCGGACGATTTTTTCGCCCTTGATGATGGGGTTTCATAGTGCACGAAACGTCGTCAAAATATCATGAGGAGCTCTAAGAGCCCCATTTACATTCCGAGTTTCAACCCCCTAGCTCACATTAGGGCCCGAGTTACGACGCGCCGACGACGCTCTAAAGACCCATCTCAACTTCCTTGTTGACTTACCACTATTTCGATCGTTACCACTAGCTCGTGTCATGCGTGTCGTGATGCTAGCTCGTGTGTCGCGGCCTTGAATTTTTACTCCCGAAGCGTCAAAAATGGCACCTAAGTTGGCTTGGAAATGATGATCGATGTGTCATTATATAATTGTACATTATATAATTGTACATATACTACATATAAATTGACAGCGATTTTCATTTCGTGTTATGTACAGTACATTAAATTAGCAAATGGTTAAACTTTTTTTTGTAAAACATTAACGCATAACTAGGCTTGTCAATGTGAACAATTGATATAAAAATAAGAAGAAGAATTCAAAAAAATACATTATTACCGTATACTGAATTAAAGGTAGGATATTTACAACAGTGTGAAGTTCAAGGTATAGAAAAGTAGGTTGAAACCGTCAAACGCTCTTAAATAAATATACCTAACGTATTAAGGTACATTCAGGCTGAGAGCGTCGAGCGTCGCGTCGGGTTTGCGTCGCGTCCGCTTGTCGAAATGGAATCAATTCGCTTAACTTAAATTAGACCGTTCGGGCAGACAGCGTCGCGTTTGGCGTTGCGTTAGCGCGCGTTGAGCGTCGGGGTTCGAGTTCAATGAGGCCGACGCGACGCAAACGCGACGCGACGCTCGACGCTCTTAGCCTGAATGTACCTTTATGCGGAAATGCGTAAACGCGTTAAAATGAGTAATTTTGCATAAATACATAAGTATGTATAAAGAATAAGTATATGTATAATTTCTTGTGATTATTAAATATTAATTAAACTAACATCTCCGTAATGTATATAGTTCAGTAATGCGGAAATATCACAATGTTGTCGTTCTTTTAACGTTTTACATGTCAACCACGATAATTAATTAGTTTTTCTAAGCAACTTTTATTTGTAACATAATGCCTGTTTATTAATGTTAGCATTAATTAATTATTAATTTAAATTTGCAAGTGTTTGGTTTTAGATTTTATCAGTTTATCAATCACAAATTTTGCTCGGATATTTTTTTATAATTTTTTAAATATGAATACATTTATTTGTGTACGTCCCGAGTAATTCCAATGTAAAAAAATTGTTTTTAAGTTTTTAATTTTTGAATTTTATCTTAATACAGGTTACGTTTGGTTTTATTAATTTTTTCCTTGATTCCAGGAAAGTTTAGGTCGGCCTCGTTTACGTCTGTCTGCGTATAGGTGTCCTCTGCAACACTTGCTTTGGTATTCTCTCGTCTGCCATTCGTTGTACATGGCCGTACTACTGCATTTGTTTTTCTTGTATTTCTTTTACAATATTACCCTATATACCTTCATTTTTTCATGTATTCTCTCTTTCCTAATTCTGTCTAAACGGGATATTTGGGCTGATCTTCGCCAGAAGTCCATTTCGGTCGACAACAACTTCTTTTAATGTCTTTCGTTTAACTGCCATACCTCAGAGCTATATAACATTACGCTTTTCAGAATCGCGTTATAGATCAGTTTTTTTAGTGATCCGAGATATTCCTAGACCAAAGCACCGAGTTTAGCGCTCCTATCACCATTATGCCTTTACCAATCGTTCCTCGATTTCAGGCAGGCTTCAATTTTTATATTGTTACTTAATACAAGGTCTTCCAACTCGCCGCCAACACACATGTATTTTGTCTTCTTCTTGTTTAGCTCCAGTCCCCAGTTTTTCTAGTCATATATTCTAGGTCTTCTTTGTCTTGGGCCATTAATATCTGGTCATCGGCGAAATAAACAGTATACAGAGAAAAGTTGCCATTAATAGGTATTCCCATTTGAGAACACTTCTTGCGCCAGTGCTTAAGAGTTTCTGATAGGTAGATTGTAAATAAAGTTGGAGACAGGCAACACCTCTGTTTTAGACCTTTTGTTATTGGGAATAATTCAGGGATGTCTTAATTCTTGCGGAACAATTGCAGTAAAGTTGTTGTACCGCTTTTATTAGTATTATATTTATTGGGCTTTTTTCGAGAACTACCCATAGTTTCTTAATTGGTACTGGTATTGGTTTTTCTCAACGATCTGAGTTATTGGAAAGATATTATCAACGCGGTACAATGGATGTTATCAATATGAGCGGCCTGCCCTGAACCCGGCTTGTCCTTCAATCTCAGTGGGGCTAAATTTGTCTTCTATTAGGGTTTTAAGTATTTTTCCGTCCAATCTGCTAAGAGTGTCAGATACATAATACTGGGTTCCTGCAATACTGGGGACCTAGTATTGCGGGGTATAACGCAAACCCTTGCCCAGGGATACGGATGAAGACCACACCGGCAGTGAAGGTGAATAAGTCAGCGCATCTGGTGTAAGTGGCAATCCTGCTTTCAGGTATAATATTTTAGCTCCAAGGACCTATATCCAAGGACCTGATTCAGAAACTACAAAGGAACTGCTATTGCTTAGCAGGAATAAAGTGCGCATTATAGCAGGCTTCTTCTGGACATATGGCTGTCAAGTTATATCTGAACAAGCTCAACCTGTACCAAGGAAGTCTTTCTTGCAGACTCTGCGATAAAAATCCTAAAATAGCGGAGCACATAATATGTAACTGCGAGGCTCTGGATCGCAAGCAACACTTTTTATTTGGGAAACCAAGACTAGAACTGGAGGAACTATGCCTCGTCCTATCAATGATCTGCACAAGTTAGAACAGGGTACAGGGCTAGAAGAGTAAGTGCAGGCACAGACCGAACCCTTATTACTGGAAAAGAATCTGCATCGAAATAATGTAAAAGGTTATTTTTCCTCAAAAGTTAACTTCTATCATAAATATATACTGTTTTGCTTTTGCAGTCAAGGTACACTTATTTATATTTTTTGCTACTTTCCCCGGTAATATCCGCAGCCTTTAGCAATTGATCTGTCTTAAGAAAGAACGCTTGAGCTTGACCTCTCAATTACAAAATAATAAATATATTTACCGGCGCGGTCGATTTGTTCTCCAGCCTAAACACCGTGTCATTCTAATTAATTACTATAGCTTGTAGGTGTCCCGACCTAATGCAGCGTTTCATCAATAACTATATCGACCAAGGTTTCCTCTTTGTCGTCTCTATTCGAAGAATTTACATTCGAGATCAGATCTCGTATCACTCGACATCGAGGACAAACTTATCAATACCATTATCAATATATCTCAGTTTTAATTAGCGGCTCATTTTTTCTTTATGATTTATTGTTTTACAACACCTACTGCGTACCGTTTCAGGATATTAAGTGTGTGTATAATATACGCGATTTTTTTCTAAGATTTCTTTTTCTTTCAACAGGCACAATATTTATGATCTAAATATAATGACCGTTTTATGACAGCAACTTAATGATGGATATCGTTATTTAACAAGTTGTTATCATTCCAGCTACTTAGATCCTGTTGTTTGATTCAGAATTAATAGCGAGACATGTGTTTACTCTGATCAATACTATTAGCTAATATTTTCTTCATGATGTTGAAAATATTTATTGAATTATTGAAGCAATTGGTATAGAGGCAATCAGGGTCCGATTGGGTTTTTAAATGAAAATATTAGTGTTGATTGAAAGAATTGGGTGTGTGGCTTGTTTCTTTAATCAACGATATTAAGGAAGGAGTATATATCAAAAAAACTTGTGGTGAAGGGCGATGAGGACCTAAAATGGCAGACTACAATTCCGATTTATCAATGTTGTTCTAATTTTATTCAAAACGTCAATATATAATGTATCATAGACTCAATAATTTATGTTTTATTTTGCGTTGTCAATAAATGTTAGTAGTTATTAAAATTGTTAGAAAAATATATATTTCTAATAAAAATTGATAAGTTATAATAATTATATTAAATAACAAATTGATGTATCTAAATAATTCTTGGCAAGTCTTAAATAAAAGCGAAAGTAGGTATGGGGGCACCTTAGACAGACAGCCACTTCCGGTCCAGACACCTAATTCCAGGAACCCAATCAGATAAGAACATGTAAAATACGTTAATAAATAAGAATAAACAGGTTTGAGCCGCGGTGAACCGCTTTAAAACAGAAATAAACAGGTCTAAACAAAAAATGAACAGGTCTGTTGTTTTAAACTAAAAGCTGTTCAAAGCAGTTCAAAAGCGGTTCACCACGGCTCAAACCTGTTTATTCTTATTTATTAACGTATTTTACATGTTCTTATCTGATTGGGTTCCTGGAATTAGGTGTCTGGACCGGAAGTGGCTGTCTGTCTAAGGTGCCCCCATACCTACTAGCGAAAATTCAAGAAAAACTATACAATTAGTTAATTCTATAAATGAATTTCATAAATTGAAAAAAGTGAAAATTTATTCCATTATTTCCCTCGATTTTTTACCGATATCTACCGCACACTACACAACCAACCATTTTACAGTTTTTTTCGACAAATCGCAATGATGTCACTGATAATTGAAGTTGTGACACAATTTCCTTCCAGATTTACTATCTCTAAACAAAATCAATGGTAAAATAAATAATAAATAAAGAAAACAAGCTTAGTAAAGACAAATAAAGCCATAAAATTTCAAATCAAATTCAAATGTTTCGATTAAAACGTCAAACAGAACAGTCAAGAATGGAGACCTATGATGTCGATTATACTACCATGTTATTACACGATATACGAGTATACTACCATGCATGAATGGGTGGTCGTTAAAAATATTTTTTTTCTGGTCCCTAAAAATCCTTCACTTTGACGAAAAAGTACGGGAATTTTTTTTTTTTTTTTGGTTTTAAACAAAAAGAACACGTGCCGACGGCCAACTAAAATTGCCACATAACCAACTTATTCAAAATACTGAGCCTAAGAGGTCCGGGTGGTATTGTGATTTTAAGAGATCTTCTCAAGACTGGGGTAATGGTAGATGGGATACTATAGGTTGATAATAATATAAATGCATAATTTGGGGTAAATATAGTTCCAAATTTCTTGAATTCTGAAGCTAACTAATCAACAAATTTTTAAAGAGAAGATGTAGAATGTAGAATTTTAGGAGGGGGGTTAATCACCGCGACCTTACTTTAGAGGATTATGCGTTCCCCTTTCTTGAGTTATAACGAGTTATAACTCATCATACAGTCTCAGGGCTTTGGCAAAAGCCAGTATCTGAGACAGCTCCATAGAGGCCAGCCCTTTATCTGTGAAATTAACCCTACCAAAGTTTACGGCACGAACGGTTGTCGTCTCGGAAGTCCAAAGGATATTTTACATCCTGATTCACATTTAAGTCAAGTTTTCTATTTCTTAATTTTCCATTTTTTAGTCGTATTCAATTTCTTCTAATTTCAATGAAAACAATTGAAGGGTCAGGGGAAAAAAAAACAGGTAGGTATTTTTTTTGTTATATTTAAATATTCGGTGCATTCAGTTCAGAGTGAATGTAAGCATCTTTAGAAACCACTAAATAAAAAAAAAACAGCCTAGTTAGAAGATATATGCGTCAAACTTATACTATAAGGAAAAAAAAACAAGCAAGTTAAGCAAAAAAGTAAAGAACCATACTTGAGTTTGACTTGAATGGTATGATATTTAATAAAAAATACCTTACCTAGTTCTAATAAAATCTCTATTACTATTTCCAGGTCTGCTGTCAATTTCCGTTTTGAACATTAAATCTCGGTTTTCTTAGTTTGGAGAGACATTGACTCACCTGCTTTTCCCCCTGACCCTTCAAATAAAGACTTTATAGAGGTTTACACAGCTTACAAGAGATGTCAAGTCAAATACTTACTCATAAAGTTTATTTTATACAAAAAAGAATATAATAGTATATTGTTTTATGAGGAGTAAAAATGACACTTTTTGTGGTGAGGCTGTACGTTTGACATACAGCGGAGGCTGTTCCTCTAATTTGAATGCATTCATGCATTCAAATTAGTGGCAGAAATATTCAATTAGTGGAAAAAGTTACCAAACTTTAAACTTTTCCACTAATTATACTTCAAATTTGAGAGGAATGTCATTTTGGCCTTTGATTATCATCCGTCAATAGAAAATGTGATTAGAAATCAAAAGTTTATTCATAGTTTATTGTTTGATAAGCTAAATATTTAGGCTTTCTCTATGGATACAACTGATTACCGCAAGCTGTTGCTAGAATATTCTATTATGATTCTATTAATTTTAATTGTGTTTTTAAACTATTTTAAACATTATGAATGATCGTAAACTAAAGAGTAGAGTTGTACAAATATAGGAAGAGACTTGGGGATAGCACCGGTCGCGTGTTATTTTATATTTCTCACCTCTCTAGCTATACTTGTTAAGTTGTATACAGTCTAATTGAAACCACTAGTTTGTTCCACTAATTGCGAGGTTCTGAATGAAGCAAAAATTAATTCTTTTGGACGTTTTGAAAATTAATACTGTTTGTGAAAAAAAATATCTTTCACGGAATGAATATTGAATACAGATTTTGAAATTTCTCACATTTTGAAATCTCAAGAGGGCATATTGAAACTACATTTATATTGAGGGTACTTAAATTTAATAAGATATATTTTTTTAAATGTTGCTTATTGAATTATAATAGTTTTTTTACCTATCGCTGAATTTTTCACTGTATTAAAGCTACAGTTAAAACATATTTTGAAATATCTACTTTAAATGGTCATTTATGATCATTACGGCAATAACGTTATTGAGTTATAAAAGGGTTATTTTTTCATAATTGTCCCGATAAAGACGTAATTACAGCTTTTTCGCCATCGTAGCATTCTTGAAGATAATCGTCTCTGGTCAAGAGTACACCCATCACTCGTCGTTGCGCAAAAGTATGTCTTTTAAACGATTCGCTATTGTCATGCAAATAGAAAACGTAAAAGAAAATAGATAAAAAAATAATTATTAGCTCATCGAGCGCATTTGAGAAAGTGTCGGCACATATTATTAGTCGCAATAACGCATTTACGTTACTCAATTAGGACGTAAGTCAATTCTTGGAAAGAATTTCGTTCTTGTATGATCAATCAGGTCATGTCAGCTAATGAAAACAGTACCTTAACAAATTCACTTAAATTATTTATCAATAATAATAATAATAAACAAAATACGAGTAGCGGGAAAGGAGCCAAAATGCAGAGAATAAGCATATATGTAGGGTTTTTTGGCCCCTTCGTATTTTGTTTATTTTTATATACCATACCTAAGCCTTCTTAGCTCCATCTACGGTAACGTGGATGAAGCAAGCAATAATAATAATATTTATTCCTGCATCGATGCATCAACGCATAGTGGGTACGGGGCTTTATGAAAACTTTTTAACACTTACTTAGTTAGTTAGTATGTTCCGATTTTAAACATATTTGTTTTTTCAAAATACCGGATGTGTCTCAAAAAGTGGCTCATCCCTGTAGCTTTTTTATTTATAAGATACTGATACTTACTACTTATTACTGATAAAGAAACTAGATTTGGTATGTTAGTGTATGACATAAATTAGGATTGATTGATGTATTTCGTTGCTTGCTTGACTACAATTAAATGGCACCCTCGGTATTTTTTTACTTTATTCGATAGAAAACGATACTCTCTATTGAGTCTATTGATATGTCATTCTATTGAATGACATATATGTCAACTTTTGATATATTCGCATAAAACATCATATTTTAAATTTCAATCTAGAATGCTATATGACCACAACTATGACCGTGTTAAAAACACTAATTTTTAATCAAAGAGCCTTGGAAAAATAGATTTGATCGTCTAATGTTTTCATTGTCTTGTCCTGGCCAGTTAAAAGATGACCAAATCGTATTTTTAATCATATCTCAATTTTTTCAAATAGACTGATGGTGGTTAATTGGTGGTTCATTAGCATATATTGGAAAAAACATTTTTTTACAAATAATTTGGCACCACAAACTTGGTATTTCGAGTCAAATTGTCGTTATGAATTGCATGTTACAATTTCAAATAAACCATATGCTAAAATGTCAAAAGTTGACATATGACATGGCATTCTATCCAGGGAGTCATTTTCTGTCAAATAACGTAAAAAAAATAACCGAGTGTGCCATTTAAAATTCAAAAGTTCTAGTCATTTCCGGTGAATCAGGAAGTGATCGAAAACAACTGAATACGTCGAGAAATTCTAATATATGTCATATATTAACATACAAAATCGCGTGTTAATCTGAAAGAATAAAAATGTCATAGGGGTGAGCCACTTTTGATATGCACCTGGTATATGGTTATCCGCTCTTTTGCAATTTTTTAAAACTTCTATTTAATCTGGTCTTCATCAAAACATTAATTGTTAAACCCTCAAACTGTTATTAAACATCAATAAATAATCGTCTACATCATACCGTTGATAATAATAGAGGCACTTTTACCTTCACTGTCAATCTCAGCGATGACTGCATTTCAATTGTTTCAGCAGATATTACACTGGATATTGATGAAATGTTGCTTATTAATGTCATCGTGTGATTAATGGTGTTGATTTAATATTTGTGATGCATAGTGCACCTACATAAGAAACCGACTTTTAAATAAGTTCGTAATAAAATAGTAGTATACTAAAAATTTTAACTAATCAATCTGCATTGATCCACGCCCAAAAATCTTTCAATTCGGAATAAGTGAAAAATGCTCAATTTTGGCCGGGAAAATTTTTAGAAATTTAAAAAAATAAAAAAAATAAGCTTTTTTATTTAAAAGCCTAATTTTTAGTATACATAGTTTGCCAAAAAAAAATACATACAGAGGGAGAAAAAAAATAAAAACCGATTTTTCTCCACTTAGCCGATAAATTAAAATCTACTTTAAATCAATAAATCTCTAAAACTACTGAACGAAAGTACATGATATCTTATATCATTAAAAAGGGAATTGAAAGACCTTTCACAAGAGGTATCACTCGGCCCCCCTTTCCATTTAAGAATTTAGGAGTGGCGCCGCCCCCGCCTTGGAGGTTATAGGTGTGAAAGTGATTTTATGATATTTTCTTTTCCCCCTCGAAAACTAAATCGACGTGTCCGAGCGTTTTTCCAAATTTTAATTTTAAACGAGAATAATTGGGGTGGAAAGTTTCCATTGGCCCACCCTGTATACCTATTTTAAACTTATTTTTATTGTTGTTGATTCTAATGAAGCCAACCAAACCAAACCAAACCAAACAATTGTACATAGGTGTCTCGATAGGTGCCATGCCTTTTTGTGGGTGTATCACAAAATTTATTGTAGTCTGCAGCTTTAGATAAATGGATAATTTGTGATTTTACTGCAACTGCCGTATGAATATGTAGTTATAATATAACAACAGTTTTATTGTTTTATAACGTATGAATAATTACATCTGCCGGTCTCACCTATATAGGTAACTTTTTTATTTTTACAGATAAAAAATCAAGATTTGGTATGTTAGTGTATGACATAAATTAGGGATTGATTAACGTATATACAATTGTTTTCGGTCACTTCCTGTTTCACCGGAAATGACTTCAACTTTTGATTTTTAAATGGCATCTTCGGTACTTTGTTTCTTTATTCGATAAAAAATGACACACTGAATAGAATGATTTTATGCGATTCATAACGACAGTTTGACTCGACTGTGTGTGGTACCAAATTATTCGTAAAAAAATGCTTTTTCCAAATATGCTAATGAGCCAGCCTTGTTCCATTTGAAAAAATTGAGATATGATTAAAAATACGATTTGGGCATCTTTTAACCGTCCAGGACAAGACACAAAAAATATTAGACGATCAAATCTATTTTTCCAAGGGGCCTTGGTTAAAAATTAGTGTTTTTAACGCAGTCATGTCACCCTAGATTGAAATTTAAAATACAATTTTGTTTTAAGTGAAAATGTCAAAAGTTTACATATGATTCAAAGTGCCATTTTCTATCGAATAGAGTAAAAAAAAAATACCGAGAGTGTACACGTCATTTAAAAATTAAAAGTTGTAGTAATTTCCGTTGAAACAGGAAGTGGCTAAAAAGGATTGAATACGCCAATCAATCCTAATTTATGTTATATACGAACATACCAAATCTCGTTTTTTTATCTGAAAAAATAAAACAGTTATAGGGCTGAGGCACTTTTCAGACGCACGCAGTCAGTACTGACGTAAAAATGTAAGGGTGTATTAAGAAATACTTGAGATCGACATCTAGCTCTGTACACAAATTAAAACCAACCACGTTAAAAATATTTATTCATATTCCCTTTTTAGGTTTGAAATATATTTTACATGTTGCATGTCTCTAAAATAAATAACATAAATTTTCATCTAAATCAAATAATATTTAGAAATTCATTATTTATTATTTGTAATACAAGTTGATATTTGATATGTATCAAGAAATCTAATACTGGGTCCAGACCAAGCAGACAAAACAGTGACAAGACAGAAACATTCATGTTTTACAACAAAGTTGTGACAAATCCAATACATTTCTGCGACATTTTTGCCTCGTTTTTGTTTTTTTGTAGTTTTCGAGATACAGCCGAGAGCTATTCTTAGTGGGACACCCTGTACACTTTGACCGTGTTAGCTTTAGCATTATCGCACCATTTAAAATGGTCGCTTTATTTTCGTTAATTATTTACCAGTTATTTTGATGTTGTATAAGTTATTAAGTATTACCATAATGAATATACAGAGTGTCCCACTTAAGATGGATACAAGCCAATATCTTGATTGTTTGTTAAGTGACCTTTTGCAATTTTGGCAGGAGGCTGTACGGCTATAAGACGTACATTTTGCCCAGGGTAAGAAATGCGATACCTCATAGACGTACGTTTTAATGGGGTTTGATATTTTTCGAGTCAAGAGTAAACTACCCTTAGGACAGTATTTATTTCAAATCTGATAAATTATATTGAATCCTCCTTACCCAAGATACTTAAGTTCTAATTGTGATAAATATTGATACAGGGTGTGTTATTAAAATAAGATATTTTTATTTTTATTATTTTTCTAAGTACTTACGACGCCACTGGATAAATAACTGGCTTATTATCAATAACCAATTATAACCAATTATCAATTAATAATCGATTTAAGTTTTTAGATAGCTTCCATAATAATTAAGATACGATACAAAAAAACTAAATATTTCCAATTTATTTTGTTTACTTTAAAAAATTGTTTTTTAAGTTTGCTAATACAAATGAATAAAATGAGTTACAAAATAATTTAAAAATCCAGTTTTCAATGGAATCTGAAATATGATTTTTATTCGTTTTATTAAGGAATATTTTAAAAAATCCAAATAGTTATTTAAAACAATCACTATTAACTTTAAAAAATATGCTCTAAACAAAGATTTATAAAACTATAACGAACTAAAAGTCAACATCTTCGACCATTTTCAACCAAACTTAAATCGATTATTAAGTAATTGATAATTGGATATAATTGGTTATTGATAATAAACCAGTTGTTTATCCAGGGGCGTCGTAAGTACTTAAAAAAATAATATATAAATGTCTTATTTAATATAATTATATAATAAAATATAAATGTCTTATTTTAATGACACACCCTGTATCAATATTTATAAAAATTAGAACTTAAGTATCTTAGGTAAGGAGGATTCAATATAATTTATCAGATTTGAAATAAATACTGTCCTAAGGGTAGTTTACTCTTGACTCGAAAATATCAAACCCCATTAAAACGTACGTCTATGAGGTATCGCATTTCTTACCCTGGGCAAAATGTCTTATAGCCATACAGCCTCCTGCCAAAAATGCAAAAGGTCGCTCAACAAACAATCAAGATATCGGCTTGTATCCATCTTAAGTGGGACACCCTGTATATAGCAGTGAACTCTTAAAAGTGAAAAAAATGAGAGGTAATTTTTTTAATAACAAAAATATTTTGACTTATAAATAAATATAATCATTAGGAATAACACCAGACTCCTGTAGGTATAATTATACGCTTTGACACCAATTAAGATACTGTAAATATGCATGCAATATTTATTTGTACGATATTTCACTTACGACTTTCGTAAGTTGCAACCTTGGATAATTTGCAACCTGCTTTCCACCAAAACATTTTTTAGATGTAGCTAGTTATATAAGAATAAACACATTTCTAATGTTCCTGTTGCATTCGTTGTTTATAGGATCAATAAATTATTATATATGATTTATTGATTCAGTAATAAGCCAGAAAAATGTCCAACCACAGTGTTATTAACACCATTTGAAAAGTATACTTTATGCTAATCCGCGTAAATATATATTTTCAGAATAGCATCCTATTTTAAATTAAGAAATAAAATATTTGAAAAATTAAATTTCGAGGAGAAACTTTATGCGGGAATTAACCTACAGGGTCCTTCAATGGTATGACATCTGTAACTTCTAAAATAAAAAACTTTAGAATTTTGTTTAAGTGCATACCTAAAGTATACCACGAGGATGTATTTCACGAAAATATTTTAACTGCTATAGGGTGACTCAAAAAAGTGTGAATGGATCGGGATGATTTTTTAAATTGAACACCCTCTCTATTATTGCATTTTTGGCTTTCTTTTAGATCACTTTACATAATCCTATGATATGTGTATATATCCAAAAAAATCCTTTACGGGTATTTCGCCACTGCACTGCAAGAAAAATCTACAAAATAAAATAGTTATTTTTTGTAAACACTTCTGGCGTTAAACCTAAACGGAAACTGCTTGTCAGAAGTTTTGTTTACAGTAATAAAAATTTGCATAATAAAGAAAAAAATGCTTAACGTTTCGGAAAGTCATTTTCCGTCGTCAGAAGCAAAAAAAATACAAAGAATAAAGAAAAAAAAACTATTTAAAATATTTAAATTCAAACTATTATGAGAACAAGCAGTGTCCATTTAGGTTTAACGCCAGAAGTGTTTACAAAAAATAACTATTTTATTTTGTAGATTTTTCTTGCAGTGCAGTGGCGAAATACCCATAAATGATTTTTTTGGAGAGATGAATCCGCCACATAGCTATAGACATTTTTTATGTGTATATATATTTCGATAGTTTCAGAGATATTAATAAATAAATAAAAAATATATATTTTTCAACCTTCCTTAACTTAAATCATACAGAATGTTCAAAATTCTACGCTAAATTTTCTAAAATATAAAATAATCTTACTTTATTTTTTAAATAGTATATTATTTTTTTATTAGATGGAGAGTTAAAAAATGAACATTTTTTGTATTTAAAGTATTTAAAAAAATTTAATGGTTTCGCAGATATTACGCAGTATTATTTCATATGGCTCTTTCAACGATAAAATACGAGAAAAAAATCACTGAGTGGCTTAAAAAAAAACGAACAAAAATTATTTTATATTTTCGACAGTTTTGGGGTAGAATTTTCAACATCCTGTATCGTTTACGATTTCCGTGATTATAGCAAAGTAAAAGTACAGAACCTTTACAGTAAATACCTAATACAGTTTTGATTTCAGGACAGAAAATATATATTTTTTATTTATTTACTTATATATTTGACATTATCAAAATCTATTTACTCATATCTTAGGATTATGTAAAGTGACCTGAAAGGAAGCCGAAAATGCAAAAATATACAGGGTGTTCTATTTAAAAAAAAATCATCCAGATCCACTGACACTTTTTTGAGCCATCCTATAGAAGTTAAAATATTTTCCTGAAATACATCCTATTACATACTTTAGGTTTGCACAGAATAAAAAACTTGAGCACAAGAAAATGCCCAAGTTTTTTATTCTAGGAGCTACAGATGCCCGTCGCACAATTACCGGATCCTGTATAATTATTATTGAGTTATCGTATTTGGCTATACGCATAAACATTTTACGGTATTAATAAATCACTGAATTTTATTTGCGTTTATGGTAAAAGTTTCTTTATTAATTGATTCAAAAACTTATTAACACCTTACTCAGAGACTTTTATATTACGTTACTTAACGCATAAGTACCTACCTAGCAGTAATAGCTAAAAAGATAGAAGATATACGATGTCAAGTTGATTTACGATTTCAGTTATGTTAGTTTAATGTTTAAGTAAAAGTTACTTTTAACACTTACTTTTGAATAAATTTTGTCATTTAACCTATGCTATGCTGGCTGACTGTTGCAATGGTTGATTCCTTCAAATAGTAGTTATACTAGTTATTAGTTCAAGAAAATAGGCCTTTAAATACGAAATTTTGGTAAAAACTTGAATTTTTGATATGAACGAATTGACAAAGATTTTTAGCCGACCATACCAACAGGTATGGTAGGCTATTAAGATTGACAAAAAAAAAGTTTTTTTAATTTCACTCAAAATGAGTTATTTGGGTCATAAATGACCTAAATACAAAATATTGTCATGGTTGTCTGTCTGTCTGTCCATCTGTCCGTCTAACACAATAATTCAAAAACCGCTAAAACGATTTTAACCAAATTTGGCACAAACATACTGTGGCATCTGAGAATCTAGTCATTAGTTTTTGGTGGGGGTGGGGGGTTGGTAAGGGAGTATGGGAGGGGGTTAAAAATTAAAAAAAATTGTAATTCCAAAATTACAGTAGCTAGCGAAACGCGGTTTTCAATTTAAGATTAGGAATAATATTTGCAACAAAATTTGTAATAACATCAAAATCAAAGTCGCAGTTTTTGAGATAAAAATATTTCTGTGACACCCTGTATATCAAATTAAAGCTATTTTTATTATGTGCACGATGTTATAACCTCAGCCTATGAAATTAAGAACGGCTTTACACGGGTCCGGCAATAGTGCATCGGGCATCTGTAGCTCCTACAATAAAAAACTTGTATAAAAATTTTGTATAAGTGCCAACCTAAAGTATGTGTTAGGATGTATTTCAGGAAAATATTTTAACTTCTACACCGTGGCTCAAAAAGGTATGTCACAAAAATTATTAGTGAATCGGAATTATTTTTTTTAATTGGAGCACCCTGTATATTATCGCATTTTTGACTTTTGACTCTGATGGTATTACATAAGCCTAACATATTATTAAATATGTTTCGATAGTTTCAAAAATAATAATAATAAAAAAATAAGTGTTTCTATACACAGAATAAAATTAACTATATTATAATACCGGGTGCGTCTCAAAAGTTGCTCACCCCTATAACTTTTTTATATAACTTTTTATTTTTTCATTAAAAAACCAGATTTGGTAGCCGTTAGTATATGACATAAATTGGGATTACTTGACGTACCAATTGTTTCTTCTTCTTCATCACTTAGTTCGGCACTGGAAATGTCTACAACTTTTACTATTAAATGGCACCCTAAATTTTTACTCTTTATTCCATAGAAAATAACATTCTGAATAGAACACATACCGTAAGGTCAATCCTAACACCGCTGAATAAAATCGTATTTAAAATTCAATCTAGAGTGCCATAAAAACACTCACTCTAATTTCTAATTAAGGAGCCTTAAATAGATTTAATCGTTCCATCGCTTTTAAAAGTCTTGTCCCGGCCGGTTAAAAATGCCCAAATCGTATTTCTTTAATCATATTCTGTTCTGAACGATGGTGGCTCATTGACATATTTAGAAAAGCATTTTTGCGAATAATTTGATACCACCGGTAATTTCGAGTCACCATTGATACTGGACCGCAAGTTGTTTCAAATTTCAAATAATAAATAATAGAAAAATATATAGATTTGATCGTCTATACATGATATGTTATTCTATCTTCAGACTGTTATTTTCTATCGAATAAAAGTAAAAATATAAAAAAAAAAAAATTTAAAAATAACATTTCTAAAGTCATTTCTGGTGAACCAGGAAGTGACCAAAAACAACTGAATACGTCAATCAATCCTAATTGATGTCATATACCACATACCAAATCTCATTTTTAACTAAAAAACTAAAATTGAATTTTGACCCGAAAAGTTATAGCCACTTTGAGACGCACCCGGTATAATCCAGATACTACCTATATTACGGGTTTTTCTTTCATACGTCTGTAGCTATAAAATCGACGCCTTGGTTGGTCTGACTGGAAAAATAGGAAACTTTATTTTGTCAGACAAATTTACCATGGCTTTTTCAGATAGATACTTTAATAAACAAATCATGAAAAAAAAACAGGTCAATGTCAATAAAATTTAAAAAGTCACCAAATCGATATGTTTGTCCTTTGCCAGTCGCCATGTTGATCCACAGATATTATCGTCTATCTAAATCTTAAAGATATGCAAATATAATAGGCGGCCGTTAGATTCAAATAGAACAAGAAATAGTATTAGAGACAAGTATCTTGAATGAAGCGATGGACTAATGAAATTTTTATAGTGACAGTTATACACTTTTCATCTCAGTAAGAAGAAGCTCACCTCTATTTGTTAACGAAATTTGTGTAGCTTATCAAACACATGCAAAAAATTAAATTATCTAGATATTTTATTTGTTTGCAAAGAACACTTTTATTTAATTTAACAAAAAAAAAAAGATTAAATTAAAAAAAATAAAAATGCAAAGTATTACATGTCAGGACAAAAACATTTCTTTTAGATAGAGAATCTAGTGGTCACTCTAATTTTTTAGATAAAATCTAGTCGGTCGCTGTCACTTTTGAGGATGTTTCTAATATTATTTTATTGACATTTTCACTTACCGGTAAATACGTTATTATCTAGATTCTTGTTATTATCGTTATTATCACTAGATTCCTTTATCTAAAATGTTTTTTTTAATATTTTATTTGCTTTACATTTTATTTTTTAATTTCAAATCGGCGAGTTTTTATCAAAGAAACAACAAGAGATAAAAAAGTTTCTAAACAAAACCAAGTTATCCAAATTCATTTTTTTTGCATGTGTTTGATAAGATTTTTCTTTAAATTCTTCGTTGTTAACAAGAATGATAGGGTTAGTTTATTTTAACCCCTTTCACTCATTTTTAAAAGCAAAAATTAATGCAGCCATAACAGTAATGCTTCCACAAAATTTCATTAGTCTATTTCCTTTCGTTTTCAAGATAAAAATAAAACATTATTTTCCGCAATCTTTGTACCGCGATATCTCCTAATGGTTGACTTTTGATCCAACGTTTATGAAGAAGCAAATCCATCCTTTGCTCTTGAACAAGGAATCGCCCCTTGAAGTTTTTCGCATTTTTTTGAAACACCCTTGTATACAACTGGTATGAATGAGCTGTAGTTCTCATTTATGACCTAAGCTAAATTTCTAAAATATAATCACACTGCTTTTCACAAATTTAATGACCTTCGTTGTAACAATTAGCACATAGATAATATTATTTTTAAACCGAAATTCTATTACTGACTTAACAGCAGCACTTTTACTTTAACACAATGAACTAGTTCATCTGAAATCGTAAATCAGTTGTGTCTTTAAGAGGTTCTTACCTATTTACTATGAGATGTAAGTACTTAATATTTTTTTGTTGATTTTTTTTTTTTTTTTTTTTTTTTTTAGTTAATAAAATATATGTATTAGAGGTAAAAATCCTCACTAGGAGTGTGTGGTTTTACATAAGTCAATTTTTTGTCTGTACCGCAAAAATTGTTAAATTACCACAGATTTTAAATTATTTATATAAAGAGTTCACCCCACTCACCCCATACCTACCTGCGTAATATGAATATGATATAAAATGTTTTAGACAGTATATCTTTCAACGAAAAAGGTCCAATACTGATCTTCGCAAATACTGCTGCGCACTGGATGACGTTGAACATACCCTGTACAACTGTAAACTGGTGGAGTCCTAAATAAACGTCCGTCTTTCTTAATATATAGAACAGGTATTCGAAAATGAAACGATAAGTCCACATCGGGAAGTCAAAATCTAAAACGCTCTCCTGAACATTTATCTGTTTTGGACCCTATCATCGTTTTTCTCGTGTGCTCTTCATATGGCAACAGCACATAACCGTTTTTTCCAAAAAAAAAAATAAATAAAGTTTAGGAACCCACCTTTAGAAATCAACTCTGGCATATTAAAATGATTCTAACCCTAGAAAAATAATACCTCTCTATAAATAAATAAAATCAGAGAAAAAAAAATCTAATTGCAGTACTATAAATGACCACAATAGACCACAAGATTACAAATTTACGTTGAGGTAAAAAACACAACACTTAAAATTTAGTAACGTAAGGGTGGTATTTCTGTTTTAAATGTATAACGCTGTAGAAGATTCTTTGTATAGAGCAGTATGTTTTAGCCGTAATTTTGAAAAACTCCTCTCGTTTGTTTATGAAAATAAATATAAAACCGTCTAATTATCTATATCGCCGGCAGTAATTCAGCCAGTTTGAAATAAATAATGGTTGTTCTCTAAAGGTAATTCAATATATAATATTTACAACCTTTTACCAAATTACATAGATTCTTTATTTTTATCTCCAGATAGTTTTTACTCACCCTCATTTAACATTTTTCCTCCCAAAGTGTCAGTAAAAAACATTTAGAAACGATCTAATCGAAAGTTAATATAAATTCTCAATCTACGTATGTTTCTGCTAGAAAATTTCGAAACGCATATCTTAAACCACTTTAATTTCTTAATGTTATTTATGAAAAACTCTTACTAGGATCTTATATCCTCTTTTTATTACTCTTTAATAACATTTGATATATAAATGTACCGCCATGTTCCTGCCAAAATAAATACATTTCATGGTACTCTCATACCGATGTAAACAAGTAATACAAATCCAATGAAACAACGTTCAAGTAATACAACTAATTATTTTCATCACAATAAAAAATCACAAAAATACTACCTTTGAAGGGTGGTATAAATAGATTTTATTCGATAAGTAATGCCGAAGAGAAAGTGCATTCAGCTTTATTATTCAAATTTGCTCGAATAAACATCAGTCGATGGAATTTTTATGCATTGAAACCACATAAGTACACATTTTTGATGTTGAAGAAATCACATCAATTAAGGAAACCGAATCAAAGTCGCTCGTAAATTAACAGCGTACCCTGTAGAAATAGTAAAACTAAAAAGAGAAGTATTAATGTATTTACTTGTTCCTTAGGCTTTAAGATTAGTGAAGGGAGAATCGGATGATTTTTAGAATCGATTACCCTGTTTGAATACTGTTGAGAATCGAATGAATTAATTTCGAATCTTTGTATTCGAGTATCAGGTCAAGAATCGAATTACATCCATAAAATTCCAATTCAATCATATAATCGAATGTTTTCGAATTTGACTACTTTTGAGAATCCGAATAGAACTAATTGAATAGATTTCGAATCCGCAATGGTATGTGCCAAACACATATGCAATTAGCGATTCAACTTCTTGAATTCTCGAATGCTCTCAACACTCGTTTTCCAATTGAAATGGCCTGGCTATGATTTTGTTTTGATATTAAAAAAAATTTTGATGGTATTGGTGAAAATTTTATGGATATTCGAGTATAATATAGCAGTTTAACAACATAAGCAATGCATTTGCCTGCCATTTTTAAACAGAAAATATTTCTTTAGAGTGACAGGGATGCAAAATGCGTTACTTCTGAATAGTGAAAACTTGTTAGATTAATGCAAAGAGAGAGAAATTAAACTTTGGTTCGGGAAATGGTTGACTTTTTTTTCATATAGTAATATTCTTAATATTGGTAATTATTCCCATAAAATTGGTATGGAATTTGTAATATTCTTTTTGGAGATAAATGAAGTTGGGATATCCTAGCGTCAGTCCATGACAAAAAACACTTGATTTTGAGACAAAAACAAGACAAACTTGCGACAAATTGTCCACACCATAAGGACAAAAGTACAACAAAGTCAAAGTTTAGTTGTTGCAAATGAGTTTTATTAAACATGTGTGATTCACTGGTCTCCTACTGTTGGTAGCACACGCCATCCACACTGCGCCTACAACTTGTCGTAAAATATGCGAACAAAACATAGACACTTTGATCCTTAACGACTCGAGACGCGACATTGAAAAGTCTTCGAGTTTTGAAACAAACAAAATGAGACAAAATGTCGCAGAAATATATTGGATTTGTCGAATTGTCGTTAAACATGAATGTTTCTGTCTTGTCGTTGTTTGTCTGCTTGGTCTGGACCCGGTATTAAATTGCAGTTGTGGGTTGGAATCTTTGATGATACAACAGCAAAATAAAAAACACCTGTCCGCACATCGGTCAAATTGATTTTCGAAGCGGAAGTTCCGAGCAACCTCCTCTACTACCTTTCGTAGGTAAATAATAGTATCACTTCGACTCCGCGTCGATCGCCAATCGACCCGTTCGTGAACCTACTATTATTTATGAAGGAAGTAGCATGGAGGGAGATTTCGAGACGCTTCCGCTTCGAGTTTGAGATGACCCGTGTGTGCACGGTCTAAAGGCTGATTCATGGTACACCGGGCCGTACCCGAGCCGGGCACGTTCCGTAAAGTAGACACCGAGCCACGTCCGGGCCTTCAATATATGCTACACCGAGTGGACAACGGGGATCATGTCCGTGCCGATTATATTCTAGAAAACAGTGTTGCCGCAGTGGTACATTTGTACCAAATTTGATACTCTTAATTCTATTTGGTACAGCGTGGTACCGAACAAACATACATACATATAGATAGTTGCTACGCCAAAGCAAGTTAAATAAAAGCTTATAAAAATAGCCTCCACCGAGGAAACTAAATAAAATGGTCACTTTGGCATTTCAGTAAGCCTCCAAATAAGCAGTCTTCATCGTTTTGAAAAGCTCTAAAGTGTGAATATACATTTGAATTGAACATTAATTTTGAATTGAATTGAATATTAAACAGACTATATTTCAATTATTTCCATAATTATTTTGTGCAACCAGCAGCCGCACATCCCGGAAAACCTTTTCCCATTCCATCAATAAAATAAAATTGAAAATATTTTTTTTTTTTTTTTGTTAAATATAAGAAAAAAATCGAATTAAAATCTTCCGTAACACGGCCCTACGCGCCACCGGTGGAGGCTATGCATCGACTGAATGAGGCTGACTGTCGGTCGCTTAATTCATTTAGCGCATCGTCGGAGTAGGGCGTTTTAAATTCGAGCGTGGGAAAAATTGGCGAGTGTCCAAGCTATGTTATTCTGTAAGCTGTGGTGGTACTACATTTTCAAATCCAGGATGACGGTAATACCTGATTTTCCACGCGCAATCGAAAAACAGCCAGATATTTAATAATCATTGTCGTTGATATTGCATTAAACGCGCTACCGATACCATTCAGAGACAATCCGCATTAATTAACGACGTATTATAAACGTTGTAATGTTCATAGCGTTGCCTATATTAAAAAAAATGAAAAAAAAAAAAAACCTGAAAATTTACTGTTTCTAACATTTTTCATATTTGCGTTTTAATAAAATTTGTTTCCAAGTATTGTGTGTATTATTAGAATTACTTTCTAGATTTCTCAACCCATACACACTTATAATTGGGGTTTCTGAATTTCTATTTCATGTTTTTCGTCTCGATTTGTGTCTTTCTCTAGGAAGTTTTTTTATGTAGATATTTATGAAGAAATTCACAGCGACAAAACCGGTTAAAGTCATTCGCAGATGTATTTTGTTGTGCTTTAAAAAATTGTACCCAAAGTGCGTTTCTTAGCCTATAAACGGTACGCCAAAGCCGAAAATGACCAAGCTTGAAAACAGTCGCTATAGGCCCGTAGACAAACGAAGTATTTAGCCACGGCGGCTCATTTATGTTCGCCGCAACCGGGCCGGACCGTAGCGGATCCTAGGAAAAATGTACACCGAAATTTCTCGGACGGGGCACAGACGCGTTCCGGCGAAGCACGGCCCGTGCTCGGCTTAGCATGAATGCATAAGTATAAATAACATTTGACAATGTTTGGCCGTGCCTTCACCGTCGCACGGCCCCGGCCCGTCACGGTGTACCATGAATCAGCCTTAATTCACCAGCATACAGCAAAACACTTTACTTTTGCATTGGACGCGCATTTCGCTAACCTTGTTAGCATCATCAGCAGATGATTAAGTAGACTAAATTCCTTTTTAGTCTCCTTGTTTTATATATCATTACTCATTACTCTTGCTTTGGTTTCTTTGTATATATTGGCGAGAGTTTATATAAAAGGCCTGTCAATACCTGTTACATTCGCTAGGACAAAATCCATACAAGTATATTCATATGGCAGCATCCGGTTAACTTGGACCTAGTTAACCGAGATCAATACATCATACTTTTATTATGGTGCATTAAAAACAATAATTTGCTAAAACTAATTATATATTTATAACGATTTTATATATATCATCAGACTCTTTATATCCTTCTAACATAAAATGAATCTAATCCATTATAATGTCTAGTTGTTTAAGAAATTAGTTTAGTATCTTTATATTATACTGAATTCAGTAATTACCCGCAAGAGGATTTAGATCAATTTTACATCTATTAGTCCCTATTACTTCTATGTGTTCTAACACTGCTTCAAGTTCCAAATCACTTTTAGAACATGTTTTACGTTCATGTATAAAATACGTAATGATCTTTTTATGAGCGAATCCTCTTAGCTTCGCAAAACCGATGGAACCGACAAGTAACAATTAGCACCCAAAAGCCGACTCTATTTTTACTTAGGAAAGCTAAAACACACTCTACCGCCTCTGCTGAGGTCGAGCCTAATGGAATTAGGTATTCTACTCGCTGTCGTCGACGACGGATTGTGTGAACTTTCTCTCTCGGCCACCAATTTTCGGTCGGAATTTGTTAAAAGCAGACGGTCTCGTGCCCAGGAAACTTTAACGACGCCGCAGATTGCGTTTTTTTGATTTAATTGTTGTATATGTGAGAAGCAGCGGCGTTTCGTTAAAGGTCGCAAGAGGATGTTGACTAGATATAGCGGGAAGGTGTAGCTCATTCTATCTAGCAATCATTTTGGCATGCTCGCTAACTTAGGCAACAAAGCAAGATTCAAAAATAAATACCGGGTTTACATGGGAATTACATCAAGTACTACCTCATTATGTTTTAACAGCAGGATTACGGGACGTTGTTGCAGTCACCTCCAATCATTTTGGCGTGCTCGCTAAGTTAGGTAATCACTGTTAAAATATGAAGATGCAAAATAAAGAGCGGGTCCGCATGGAAATTTCATCAAGTCATCATAGAAACTTATGGAGGTTTCTAGTGGTAACAAGATCACGTTGGTTCAAAAAATGCACCATAAATTGCATGTAAATATTGATTAGATAGCATGCAGGAAAGTGTAGCTTATTATACCTAGCAATCATTTTGGAATGCTGTATCTGCATTGGATTATCTGTTTATGCGACCATATTATATAATAGGAGACCAAGTTCTTCAAACCTAAAATAAAACAAAAAAAAAAAAAAAAAAAAAAAAAAATAAGTTAGCCTCGGTATCTACAAATTTTCAGCTAATTTGAAAAATCTAAAAATACTCATCAGATAGCCCTAATAAAGTGGCTATAAGGAATATGCCATTAGTTTTATTTTCTAAAAGTATCGACAGGAAAAAATAAAATAGATTTTCAAAAAATCCGTTTTTTCCAAAACTCAGCAATCCTTGAAATGTTTAAAACCTTTTTAAGGCATCTTGCGAACATCTTCCAAAGCGTAAGTTTTGGTCCTACTTAACCATGTTCGTATCTATTACGGTTACCAATGCTCGTACATCAAATCTAGCACCCTTTTATAAAAAAAGAAACAACAATGATAACTGAAACAAAAAAAAAAATTTTCAAGAAAGATTCAAGTTGAAAATTTTAAACATAACATTTACCTACATTACAAGGTAAATATACGGTAAAATGAAATGTACATGATCAATCTCTGTATTATATTTCTAATTTTAAGTAGGAAGCTTCTTATGTTTTATTTTACCAATTTTTTTTTTTTTTTGTTTAAAAATATCTTACATAAATTTAACTCAGTTTTTATAATTATATTACATATTACATTTTAGGCCGCGCAGTTCAATCAATGTCAAGCTATATTTAGTCCGTTATATTAGGATAATATTTACAATTATGTCTGTGACAAATTCAGATAGATCTTATCATAATCAAGTTCAAAACTCACAGATCTTATATATAATTGTTTTGTTTCTCGGTTTATTTTCGTAATTTTGTGTTTTGATATTGATTATTTAATGTAATAACATGAAAATGCCGAAAATTTTAAACGAACTTAATTAAGTAAAATTGAAATTGTATAAAATTACACTCTCAATTCTATATAAATAAATTCTATTAAAATTAAATTATTATTAATTAATTATTTTATAGTTTTTAACAGAGAGCAGTAACACTTCTCGAGGGTGGACATCAGAGTACAAAATAACGCAGATGGAAAGTTAAAGGTTGATTCTTACAATACCTTCCATATCAGCACCCTTCCGTTTCCGTTTATATAAAAATACTATATCGTGTAAATAGGATAGCCCACTATCCAGTCCTATTTCCAAGGTTCCATATCCCTTTCCTTCCAAATTTTTATGAACGGACTGAAATTCTGAAAAAGCGCCTGTTCTACATTTGTACCAGCTCTGTTAAAATTTTGCTGATATTTATTTATTCTTTCTTTTTTTTTTTTTTTTTTTTTTTTTTTACATTTTGATACAGATTTTAAAAATAAAATTTTCACGTATAGATTGTACAATAAAAGTATGGAACTGATACGAAAAGGAAGCTTATGTATAACGTCAATACAATAAAAAAATGGTCGAACGAATATTATGGAATGGGAGACGGAAGGTATAGGAGAATCAAATTCTTTTCGGCATGGGAAATTCAAAGAGTATAATAAAATATATACAGATTGAGTTCTATAACGGATACGTACTGAAAAGTGGCTTGCCCTTAACTTTTACTTTGAAATGTCAAAAGTTGACATATGATATGTCATTCTATTCAAAGTGTCTTCTTTTTCATCGAATAAAGTAGTAGAAATATACCGAGAGTGCCATTTAAAAAAATCAATCAAAAAAAAAAAAAAAAAAAAAAAAAAAAAAAAAAAAAAAACAATTGAAAACGTCATTTAATCCTATTTTATGTGATATATCACCTAATATACCAAATCTTTGTTTTTTTATCTGAAAAAAATAAAAGTTTGTAAGTGAGACGGCACCCGGTATATAAGGCTCCTTGAAGTCTTTAGTTTATAAAAAACTTTACAAAAAATATTTAATTAGGTATATCGGTCAAGAGAAATAACTGTAAATTATTATTGCCGTTGTAATTATTGTTAATCAAGAAAATTATGATTACTGCTGTTTCTATTAGAGATTTTTTCAGTTTCTTAGTTTCCCTGCGATTAGAAGATTAATTTCGCTGGTAATGAGCAAAAACAAACGAGGGGATGAAGTAATCGCCCAGTTTGCCACGATGACTTTTCCTCTGCAAAATGACAACGTTAATTTTACAAATCGGTTGTTTCGGATACGATTGAGAGATCAACTTTCTTAATTTAATTGTGGACCTGGTTTTTTGGGAAAAGAATATAATATAATCAAATCTAAGAATCGATTTAGGCACTCGCCAATTCGGTAGGCTTTCATTGACTATAAGGTTGAGGAAGTGGTTCGATTCCTGTACATAAACAATGTAAAGTACCCGTCCAGATTTCACCCTTTAAGCAGCAAAAAGGAGACGTTAATCCTAAAACAATTAACTTTAAAAGAACATTGGCATTTTCACTTGTTTTTCTGAAATGACTAAAATAAGTCATTAACATCATTCACGATTCGCAAAATACAATCGACATCGTCCTTTATTTGACCACCGTGTACATTCAAACACGAAACTTAAAAAGTCCCTAGACGATTTTCATGTGTGATAGACACTGAAGCGTAACATAATAGACCCGTAGAGCCCTTATAAAAAATGCACGTATATGTACCTAGAACCGGTATTTTTGTCGCTAATGAAGGCAATACGTAACCGGAACGAAGTACGTTAA
>NW_022145824.1:916839-1016877 GCF_002938485.1 Sitophilus oryzae
TAAACTTTTAATAAAGCTTATTTTTTTTGGAAATACTATTTTGTCTTTACTTCACTTTACCCTTTAAAGTAGAAACATGTGCAAGAGGTTGTCTAATAAATAACTATAAGTAAAATAAAAAAAGCGAATGAATGAAGTGATAAGAAATATATTATATACTATAGTTTTAGTTTTATTAACAAAAGGGTCATCATAATCAATAAGATTATGCAGAATTACACTGATTAAATTATATTTACATATATTATACAATTCTATGTATATTTTTCCTATATAGAAGGATGTGATTAATAAGTGATAATTATTTATGTGATTATCGCTTGGTGGCCATATTGTAATTGTCATTTTTTGAAATATTAATTCAGAAGTAATTTCTGTCACTTCCACAAAATATCCCGTCAATTCTATAATAAAAATGTTTAAGATATGAAGGATATATGTACTTTATTTCGTTGTATAATCTTTTAAAGACAACTGATGTTTTGGGATTACCTAATACTTTTGCCTGACACTCAATGCGATATCGGTTACACTACGACTCAGAAGGAGAAGAAACCCTAGATCATATATACTTACGCGGATAAGTAAATCACTATGGAAACTGTTGCAAACATATCAACGACTTCCATTTATCTTCTTTTTTCTATGCACACGCGGTGCTTCTATCTCTGTCGAGGACCTAGCGTCCACGCGCCAAATTTGAACATTAATTTTAAAAATTTAATTTGGAAAATGCATATATTTTATTGTCACAAAAATTAAATTATATAAAAAATACATTTAGCCACTCCGTACAAATATCAATATTCTTAGGAAATCTAACCAGAAAGTATGCATGTGGTTTAATATAAATAAAAACTTAATACTTTACTTGCCTATGAAAAGATAATTCGGGGACCTTTATATCAGAACCACACAACAAACACTTTCTAGTCATTTTTACGGGTATTTAGAAAGTCCAACGAAAAAAAATAGAAATATAATTACAAAATTTTAAAATTAACTTCTCAATGAAGATATCATCCTTGGCTATATAAAAGCGGTCGGTAATAGAGTAATTAATACAATTTTTAAAATAAAAAACGCAAAAAACAAGCGATATTACACAATGGAAATAAGATTATAATAATAGGTATAATGACAATGAAAAGTTGGTTTCCATAACAATGTATAATTTGTACTTTATAAACAGTATAAAATTGTGAATATTTTGGAAATACGTGCAACTTTTAATGCGCATGCGCAAAGTAAGGTCCTCGAGAAAGACAAACCTATTGAACGTTTCATAAGTGCAATAAAGAAGGTTTGAAAATGGCATGTCGTGATGTTGGAGACATATTTTTTAATGCTAAACTTATGGCGTCGATTTATCCACGTAAGTCATAGATAAATGCAACAAGTTTAGATTGGAAAGCCCGTAAAAATTTTGGGTCGCGAAATTATTTTGGGTCGCGACCGTTATACGCGATCTGGCGCTGCTATAGCGGTCGCTAAGAACAACGGCAAACAAAAACAGAAATAATTTTCTCTTGTCAAAGTCAGAATCTTCAAAAATCATAATAATCTTTCAAAATCTAAACCGCTCTCATTAAAGAAACTCCGAAAAGTGTTTATAGCGTCCATTTTCAAAGTAATAATTGCTATCTTGTGAGTTTAATTCAAGTTTTATTTACTCCAACCGGTGATAATTGTGGAAAAGTGGCATTAAAAACTTAAAAATCTGTGCTGTGAACTGTGAACTGCAAAAACCATCGTGGATCGTGGCATAACGTCGGTTTCCAATGTTTCATAGGTATTTCATACATGCGTCCTTATATAAAATAAAGTTTCTTGTATGCAACACACTGTCTTTTATTTATAAAATTAAAGAAAATAATAATAAATTTGAATAAACAATATTTGGCGATATAATTCCGGAAAAAGCCGAACCGCTCCGAAATTTTCAAAAGTTTTGGGTCGCGACTGTTGCAAAAATAGCGCCAAATAGTGTTTACATTGTCCTTATGGGCACTTTCCAATCTAAACTTGTTTCATTTATCTATGACGTAAGTATATATGATCTAGGGGCATGGTACAAAGAATACAAGGTATGATCGATAGCGGCTCCAATTTCGTTCAGTTCGCGCATACCACCTGTGACGTCACTAGGAAAATGAGGAATAAATAAAAAATAAAGAAAGTTGACAGGAGATCTGCAATTTTTGGGGTTATGGTTAAGAATTGTTTATTTTAAGACTTTTTAGTTCGTTTAATTTAATAATTACTAAAACCAGCAGTTCCAAAAATATATTTAAAAATAATAATTATCTATTAACATGGATTTGGACGATAGGTAAGAATACTGAATTTATTTCTATATTCGGTATAAAATTGTTTATTAGGTTTTTAGTTTGCGATGTTTATGGTAAATAATTTTCATTTTCATTGCCTCTGAATTCACATGAGGACAGAGTTGAGGATATCTATGGAAAAGTAACCACAAGAGGAATTGTTACATCATTTAAAAAATATTGGGAAGTTTATTGTTTCCCATCGAAAAGTAGAAAATGCCAATGCAGATGAACGTATTGTAATTGTGATAGAAGTAATTCTAAGGGTGAAGTTTATTATAATTAGTGGAAGTAATACCAAGGGTGAAGTTTATTATAATTAGTGACCTCTGCTTCTTTTTATATGTAGAAGTTTCTGGTTTTGAGAATAAATCGGTTGAACGACACCCAAAATTTAAAGGAAGTATTTGCATACCCAGAATATGCCCATCAAGGATTATATAGCTCAAATTTCCTTTAATGGTAGGCAATTATTCAATGCAAATTAACTTTTTAAGTGACTGAAATATTAAATAGTTTACAATATGGTATATCACTAAAAATATATTACTTTTAGGTACAATTAGGGCCCGATACATTTCAAAAAGTAGAATATTATTTTATATTAAATGAGGTATTGTACTAACAATCAATTTATATTAATAACGGAGATGCGTCTCGAATGGTAGTCTAAAAGCTATTATTTAACAACTATTATCTCTGGTCGTCGCCTGATTTCCCTCTCTCTAGTTTGGTTTGGTTTGGTTTGTAGTAGTAAGTATATAGTTTGTAAGTATCAATAATTTTATTTATGTATACAGAGTGTCTTAAAAATGAATGTTTTGAATTTAAACTTTGAATAAGAAGACTAAGGAAGGAGCATATCAAAAATCTTAGGTACACCGCGATGGGCCTCAAATATGGCCGACTTAAATTCCGGTTTATCAGTGTCGTTCTAATTTTATTTAAAAATGTAAAACTATGATGTAGGGTAGACGTGGGGTAGACTCAATAATTTGTTGTTTTATTTTACGTTGTGAATAAATGTTGGTAGTTATTAAAATTGTTATAAAAATATATAATTCTAATAAAAATAGATAAGTTATAATAAGTATTTATTAACACAAACATCCGATACGCTACTGAGCAGGTAAGTCAAATTAACGTATCTAAATTCTTTGACATCTAATCTTTGACAAGTAATAAATAAAAGCTAAAATGCAAGAAAAATATATAATTTAGTTAATTTAAGTGAATTTCATAAATGATCGGTTTTACTACACGTATGTATATTATATAGTCACTTACTAGCGAAAAGTTGTTCCATTATTTCACTCAATTTTGCCGAGATCTACCGCACGCTACACAACCAACTATTTTAAGAGTCTTTTCGACAAAATCGCGATAGTGTCACTGTTAATTTAAGTTCTGCCACAATTTCCATCTAGATTTACTATCTTTATACAACTATCAGTAGTAGAATAAATAATAAATAACATAAAATAAGCTCCGTAAAGACTGACAAATCCACAAAATTTCAAATCAAATTCAAATGTGTCAAATGAATCGTCAAACAGAACTGTCAAGGATCCCCACCCTAGAGAGCTTTTATGGTGGCTTTTCCGCCCACCATGCATGAATACATGGATAGCATTATGCTCCTTCCTTAGTCTTCTTATTCAAAGAATTTAAAGAAATATATCTATTTTTAAATAGACGGTTCGTCTCACTGTATGCGTTATTATTTGGACATCGTGTATTATATTCAATTACAATTTAGCATGTGTTTGGCGCTTGGTATTCAACAGATTAAGTTGATTGCTTAAAAATTCCAATAATGGGTGGGTTTTTTCACCTTACCCTTCGTATATAAAAAGTTACAGATTTAAATTTTCAAAACGATATTTCTTAACACGTTGAGCGCGGTGTGGCATTTAACGGATGCCTCACTGCATGTCTGTTTTGACATGGTGAGGTATGGATGTCATACCACAGTCAGAAAATTAGTAAGGACGGCGTGGTTTCATGATACACCTCGCTATAATGCTACAAACATAGGTGCCCTCTCTTAGCCGTCTATAGTAATAGAAAAGTTTAGCTGGACTTCAAAAATTTTATTTTTTTTAGTTAAAACACACAAAATATCGAAAATAGGCTTAATAGACCGAAAAATGGCCCGTCCTCCGGCATGATTTTTTTCACTTCACACCCGTACTCAACGTGTTAAATGTTAAGCTAAAATGGACTCGCCATAAAAATATAATTTACAGTTCTGCTATACCATATAGAAAAATATATCAGAAAACCTATAAAAATAAAATTAAATAAGTAAATCAAATGTTAAATACCCGTTTTTATTTAATAAAAACACTTCTTAAATACCAAGAGAAATATTTATGAGCAATATTTATGTACAAACGGCAGCTTTTTATAAATAAAATCTGTTGTACGTTGAACAAATGTAATTGGCAAATATTAGTCACTATTTTATTCTGATTTCTTTATACAAATACTCATATTATTAATTTTGTTTAAAAAATACATTATCAACAAAATGCTTATCATAACCAAAGACATTATGCTACAAGAAGTACCATCTATTAAAATTTGAATATTACATACACATCTGTATTGCTTGCTGTAATTGTCGATTCCTCAAAAGTTACTATAGTAAACTAAACTTAGAATAAAAAAAATCTTGTGCGTGTTAACATTAAATCAAAATTAATAATTATTATATTATAGAACATTTACAAAAAGCAATGGATTTAACTAGGTAGCAAAAACAATAAGAAGAGATATAACAAATATAAAGTTTATCATACTACACTAATTTATTTTTAAAATATTATAAATTATATACCGGGTGCGTCTCAATAGTGGCTGACCTTAATAATTTTTTCAGATAAAAAACGAGATTTGGCGTGTTAATATATGACATAAATTAGCATCTATTGACATATTCAATTCTTTTCGACCACTTCCTATTTCACCGGAAATGACTACAATTTTTGATTTTTAAATGGCACCCTCCGTATTTTTTTACTTTGCTCGATAGAAAATGACACAATGGCTGTGTTAAAACACGAATTTTGAATTAAGGAGCCTTGAAAAAATAGATTTGATCGTCTAATGTTTTTAGTGTCTAGTCCTAGCCGGTTAAAAGTTGTCCTAATCATATTTTTAATCTTATCTCAATTTTTGAATGAGGGTGGCTCATTAGCATATTTGGAATAGGCATTTTTACGAATAATTTGGTACCACACACTTGGTATTTTAAGTTAAATTCTCGTTATGAATCGCATGTTGCAATTTCAAATAAACCATATTCGAAGATGTCAAAAGTTAACATATGATATGTCATTCTATTCAGAGTGTCATTTTCTATCAAATAAAGTAACAAAATACGGAGGGTGTCATTTAAAAATCAAGTCATTTCTGGTTAAACAGAAAATAACCGAAAACAATTGAATACGTCAATCAATCTTAATTTATGTCAAATACTAACATACCAATCTCGATTTTTTATCTAAAAAAATAAAAATGTTATAGAAGTGAGCCACTTTTGAGACACACCCGGTATAATTATTTTAAACCAAAATGAACAAAGAAGTTTATTTTTTTAAGTTATTAATAAAATTAAGACATATATCTTAAAATAATCAATTTAATTGACCATTTTATACTCATTTATTATGTTTTTTTATTGTCTACTGTTCGAATAATAAAGTTAATGGATAAGTATAAAGTTGACAAATTACAGTAATTTACTTAAATTAGCTGCTCTGTGTCTTTCTTTTCCATTGACAGTCGACATTCAGCGAGAAAAACATCCAGAGGTGACTGCCCTCTCTTCTAATAATCTAAAATTAGTCGTCATTTATAAATGAATTAAAACGTTTTCCATTTTTTTTATATAATAAGAGTTTTGTTTATCAATTTTTAATATCATTACAATTTTGTTTTTATCTAAATTTTGATTAAGTCATAGTAAATAATTCATCTTTAATTAAAATAAAGGATTTAAAGTCTACTAGTTTTGAAGTCAATTATCTATTATTAGACAGAAAAATTATTCAATAGACAATACCTGATATTGTAGGTGATTGCCCTTGCTTCTATTAATTCAAAATTAGTCAATATTTATAAATGAATTAAAACGTTTTCTCTTTTATATTTAATAAGAGTTTTGTTTACCAAATTTAAATACCATTACAACTTTGTTTTTATTTAAATTTTGGTAAAGTCAATGTGAATAATTCATCTTCAAAACTTAAAATATACAAGGATGTTTCCGTTAAAAAAAGTATAAAGTTATAAATTTTCTTAACGTTCTAATCCGAAGATAGATAGAACTAGACCATGTACGATATTGTAATTTTTTTAGACATTATTAAGGTTCTTTAAGAATCTGCACTAGTAATAACTTGATGATTCTTGAAGAAAACAATGAAACATGCCAAATTAAATGGTTCATATTGTTTATTTTGCAATGTCCATCAATAAAATATTGAATACCAATTTCAGTGGACATCTAATATTATTAACATTAGCATTTCTTATTTACTTCTAAAATCAATCGCATTATAACCATGCAAGCAAAATTTTACCAAAGTTTTATTAAGAAATAGTATAAAGATAATTTTGAATAATAATGCAATATATCATAATTTTTTCAGTTAGTAGCAAGTCATTGACCTAGTGACTACAGCTGATCATAGTTAGTAGAATTAACAAGAAAATATCGAGTTAGCAAAAAAAAATATTAAAATTGTCACTGAGGTAATAATTATTGGGAGAATTTTCAGGCCAGTGTCTTGGAACACCCTCAAAAAGAAAATTCCACTCCTCCAACTCCCAGTGGATGGCATACCAAGAATTCACAACTTTGAGAAATAGCTCCCTGAAGTATTGAGCAATACAAAGGATTGGAAGAGATAAACGTTTGCTCAACATGTAAATGACCATACGATAACGTGGTATACTGATATGATGCTTCCAAATCCAAAGCAGAGCCAGGGATAGGAGTATTTGGGTCGAAAACTAAATACTCTGAACCAATGGGTGCCTACCCCAGCATCCTTCAGGCTGAAATCTACGCTATCAAAAAATAAAGCTAAAATGTAGTGATTTTCATGTTCATTTCTCTCTTATGCATCAATCATTTTTCTCTAATCGATATTTTTTTATCAAAATTAAAAGCTGATTTCTAAATTTCTAATATATGGCATAAGAAGAAATCACTATAATGTACCAAAACACTTTACTTTTAACACAGGACGCGCTTTTCGGTAACTATGTTAACATCATCAGCAGATGATTAAAACCATTTTAGTTTATTAAAAGTTTTTAATCATCTGCTGATGATGCTAATATAGCTCCATCGCGCGTCCAGTGTTGAAGGTAAAATGTTTTGGTGTATTGTGGCGAATTAGTGTTTTATTTTGTTGTTGTAACACCAAAAGTTCCAACCCCAACTATAACAGAATAGATTAAAGTATCAAATAAATATTAAAAAAAACAGAAAAACGAAGCAAAGAAATATTTTTATCGGTTTTTTGTTCATTTTGACACAACTGATCATAAATTTCACACATCAAATTTGACAACTTGATCTTTGAATCAAGCTATCTATTCAAAATCACAAATTTTTTAGGCTATTTTCCTAGATATAATAGTACGAGAGCTAGCAACGTCGGAAAAACAAGTATTTTAATATGTCTGGCTCTTTGATATATCTTTTACTATGCTCTCTAGAACAGCATGCCGCCGGTAAACGTTGCGTTCCCTACTGCGCATTGAAAGAAGATCCTATATTTTTATTATTTCTTTAAATTCTTGTATTGAATATAAATCGAACATGTCTCCATAGCGCAGTGCGTAGAGTTTCCGACCACGAACCGATGATTCAGAGATCGAATCCGGGTCAGGGCAAAGACTTTTTTATTTTATTTTCGTTTATATTCTGATAGTAAAGTATTAAATATTTGTTTTTTTTAATTACCAGAATTATTTTAATACTAGAATTTATAGGACTAAATTAATAAAAAATATAGGATCTTCTTCCGATGCGCAGTAGTGAAGGCATGCTGTTCCAGAGAGCATAGTAAAAGATATATCAAAGAGCCAGACGTCTTAAAATACTTTCTCGAAAACGTTGCTAGCTTAGACTATAATATATACATATAAATTTGTGAATAACTTATTCACAAATAATATATATATTTTTATTTTTTATTGGGGATTCTACTTCAACCTTGCTCTTTATAAATATTGCGTGCCAAAACGTTTAGAGGATATTTCTTTGGTTAATTTACGTGAAATATACTTTCAGGAAGATGGTGCTTCCGCTCGCATCGCTAAAAATATTATTTTTTGAACGAATATATCCCAAATCAATGGATTGGGAGCAAGAATACGATGGTCATCCAGACACCCGGATTTGTCCGTTCTCTATTTCTGTATTTGGTATTCTTGAAAAATATCGTGGCAATTACAACAATGCCGAAGAGTAGGAAAATGCAAGGCAAGCTTTTAGATATTTGCAAATCCATACTGTTATAATTCTCAATGCTTTGAAAAGAATCAGGACAATTTTTCAACAATTTTTACAGCAAAACAGGGGGTAATGAAAATAAATAATTGAAAGGAAGAGTTTTTCTTATTTTTTATTAAAAAAAATCTATTAAGGTATTTTTATGTAATAAAATAAAGGTATTGTCAATTGCTGCATGTGTCAAGTAGACAGATTTTGAGTTTAAGAATGTTATTTCTCTTGTAATTATGTTAAATGTTTCAAAATAAATAAGTTGAACACAAGCAATTCTGTATTTATCTGATCACTAGTAAAAGTTATCATCTACCCACCAAACATGTATACATTTTTTATAAATGTATACACCCTGTATACATTTATAAAAAATCATAAAATATGTAAAACAATAAAATAAAATATACGTGTTTAAGAGTTTTTCCGAAAAACTCACCGGTTTTTAAATAGAAAATATTTTAATATTTGATGGATAGTTTGAGTCCCTTAGAATTCGAGTTTCGAAAAATCCCTTCTTATCGAACCTCTACACACTAAAGGCAATCTGCTTTCCAAAAATCAGCTTTTTACGTCAAGCGCTTTAAGCAGGATCGTGATTAATCAATGACCAGATTTTTCGAAACACCCTGTATACATTTTTAAAAAATCTTAAAATATGTAAAAAAACAAAATAAAATATACGTGTTTAAGCGTTTTTTCGGAAACTTGACCGTTTTTAAATAAAAAATATTGTAATATTTGAGGGATGGTTTCACCCTCTTGGAACTGGAATTTCGAAAAATCCCTTCTTATCGAACCTCTACACCCTAGAGTCAACCTGTATGCCAAAATTGAGCTTCTTACGTTGAGTGGTTTGAGCAGGATCGTGATTAATCAGTATGTCAGTCACTTAAGGATTTTATATATTAGCATAGATATAAATTACTATTATCCTAAATTTCTTGTAAACTGAGTTTTAGATATCTAGAAATTTCATGATAAGTTTTAAAGATTTTCTCTTTGTTTTTGTTCCGTTTTCCATTAGGTTTTTCCTTCCTTATATATCCTCTAAAACAGAGTACAAACAGAGTTGAAGCGTGGAAATTCAAAAGCGCCTAAGTGCCAAATTGATGAAATTTAAGATTTCATTAATTTTGTAATCTATATGCCAAGGCCAATAACGTACAAAACAGTAAGTGCCATACTGCTATTTTAACGTTAAATACTCGGCTAAAAGATGGCGCGACGTTCAAGTTGAGTAGGCAATTATAGGGAAAATCCGTCTAAGGGCCAATTCGTTACACATCTCCTAAAAGCATTATTGAGGGTGGATTTTCCAAAAAAGAAAAAGTTGATCATATGGAGTGACAATTGCATTGGTCAAAATAAAAATAAAATAATGCTCTTGTTGTTAATATATTTGGTGGCTATGGGAGTATATAAGCAAGTTGAACAAAAATTCTTAGTTTCTGGTCAGTGATACCTCCCTTGTAATCGTGATTTCGCTCAAATCGAAAAGCGAAAAAGAGTAACAAAAGCTTTCACACCTGATAATATAAAAGATATGATAAAGAATGCATGTTACAAGAATCCTTTTAAAGCTTTTACGATGCAATCTGAGGACTTTAAAGACATTCAGAAACTTGCCGAGGAAATGCTGAACACAACGAAGTTAAAAATATCTCAGGTTTCCTGGATTATGGTTAATAAGGAAAATCCAAAGATGGTGAAAATTAAAAATTTTGAAGATATCCTAAATATTTAAGTTATTGGGAAACTTTGATGATACCAAGAAATCAAAATAAGTAGCAACTTACGTTCGTGTTCAGTTTTTTTTTGATGTAGGTTTAGTTGGAACATAGACGCTTTTGAATCTATGTTAATTTTGAACTTAAACTGTTTCTTTGTTTTCTGAATTTGGTAATTATTTGTAACAAAACTTTTCTACTTTTTAAAGTTTTTTAAAATGTTTTATGCTTCAAACAGTTAATACTTATTATTAAAGTACTTTTCACCGCAATATACTTGTTTTTTTTATTTATTATAACAAAAACCTTAATAACTCAAAAATAACTTTTTGGCACTTAGACGCTTTTGGTGGTAATTCAAAACAGTTTCAGTTTTAAACATGTTTTAAACAAATATTTATAAAAAAAATAAAAAAAATTCTTTTTAAACAAAATGTTTAAAATATAACTACTCTGGTTTATAATAACTTTTATTGTTATTTCGGTATTTCGAAAACAGGTATGACGTATTTTTAAATCATGCTTTAGACATATGCCACATGACTCATTTAAATAAACAATGTCTTATTAAATATAGTCTTAAACCGTGACTAACGCCGGCCATTCGACGGCTTTCAATAACCTAACACCAATCGGATCCATTAATGAGACGTCGTCGGTCTCTTGGTGGTACCGACCAGTACTGATAGTTACATACAGCCCGTGACGATGTGACGTTTCGAGTCTAAAATAGAGTAGGCATTCAAAATTTTCTCACTAACACTGTTCTTATTTATACGCTAGGTCAGCAGCTCTTAGAGGAATACATTTGGTGTGTTTGCATTTTTCGTTAGCACATCGGCCGAACAGTGGTTTGGCGAGATGACCATTACTCAGGAACGGAACAACGGGGGATTTGATTTTTTACTATTTTTAACTAAAAGCAATTATATTTCCTTGATTTAACATATGACGTCTACTGTATATTATGGTTATTTAGTATGCATTTGTTTACTGAATGACAAAAAATGCCCACATATATTTATCCAATTTTAATTAATTTTTCGTATACACTTTCAGTGCATCTTGTAACGTTTTTAGTTCGTTACATGTCTTTTTTATATATAATATATGATGTCTGGCCTATCATCACCGGATTCCCTCTCGTTCAGGCCGGATAGATTATTTGACGCGTAATTTTTACGTTCCCTGGTCGCCAACCCTGTGATCGTTCGACACAACCCTGTTACTATTCTGTGGAGGCGCGCGCTGTCAACATCGCTTCTGTCAACTCTCTCCGTGCTTAACCTCACTTTGTTTTGACGCTCTGTTTTATCCCAGCTTTTAGAAATGGTGGTTATTTAAATCTTGCTGTATAATCTGAATCAGCTGCTATTTCAAAGCAACAGGGTAGAGTTACGGAGGTCCCAACTTGTATTTGTGTTTTGCTGACACGTTGGCGTCCCTTTTCTTTTGTCCTCCAGAATGTCACATGGAAGAAAGGACATGTTGTTTATTATTTATTGAGCCCTCGGAAGTATTTAGGTACGGACGATACGAGGTACGGACTATTTCCAAGGTACGGACTGTTTCCAAGGTACGGACTGTGTCCAAGGTGCGGGTAGTGCTTTATGTACAGACATTCTCTTATGTACAGATGTCCTGTGGACCAGTGTCCCCAGTAAGAACGATTTTTTCTTACATATAAGTGCCACAGCGTGGATGTAGCTTGAGTCCCATGCTGCTTCGTTCCCAGCTGTAAGCTAGTTAGTTACAGCTGTACCAATTTATGGTGTCTCATTCTGGCCCCTTTGGTTGTGTTGGATGGCTGAGTACAGAGATGCGAGACCACCTCACGCTGTTACTGTTTAAAGCAGGATTGCATAAAGAACAGCTAAGTGTAGATTTAAGTTATAGTTTTGCATTTAACATTCAAAACATTTACAGTCTTAAACAATAACGTACATCTTAAATAATATCGTATAGACTATGTTGAGTGGTTAGATTGTTAAGAACATTCATGTCGATTTAGTAGTTAAAATATAATTTAGATCTTAGGTTTCATTGCATTATGTCTTGTAATAGTATTACTTTTTTATAGATATTATTATTGCACTAACATCATATAAAATATATCAAATTAATTAAAGTAATGCTACATTTCATATATTCTCTTAAACTTTACATGTCTTGTATTTTATCATAGTTGTTTTCATAGATATTTAGTACAACTCTTACCACCACTTTCTTTGACATATAACCACTACATATTCACTAGAACTCTACAATGTCATGTATCAGCAACGAACATCATGAATAAATATAGTCATTAGTTTTAAGTAATATACAACTGTGTTTTCTTTCTCTGTACATGCCTGGCGCCCAATATCTATTTTTTTGTTTATTGTTCTTAATTAGTTTTCTTTCCAGTGAAATACCTTATCCACGACTGCTCTCCGATGAAAAGCTGCCGTTCGCAGTAGTAGTTGTTTAAAAAACGCTACAATCTTACTTAGTCCAGGTTGTACAATCAACTTTAACACGAGTTCTTGTGAACTCTCATAATCGCTGAACTCAGCAAGTTTAGTGCGGTATCTTTTTTGTAGTATAAAATTATAAGGTGCTTAGGAGTCCATTTCACTAGTCCGAAAAAGTAGCAAAATAAGCGTTCGGCTATTAAGGTTTTATGTAAAACTGACTAGGTATTTTTACACAAATGAAGAAGGAAATTAAAGATAAAGCATTATACTATATCCGTATTGCAGCACATTTTTAGACAACTTTCTTATTTTTAAGATTTTTTATGGTCAGACATCAACAAAATATTGATTAGGTTTGGACTAAATTTTCTCGAAAATAAAGACATAATTTAAAATTCCGTTACGATACGGAAATAGATTGAAGTTTTGTGATTACAGTGATATATAATTTATATGGTTTTGTAACAAATTGCTCGCTATTTTATGGCAAATGCTGAAGCTCTGCAAACCTTAATCAAGTCTTAATCAAACCACGTGTGTTTGGAATTTTGGGTATGGCTTAACACGACAGGATCGGTCTAAGCCTTAGGCAGATTTCTGAAATATAATATATATTTCCACCCGTTTTACCCGACCCTGAGAGCAACCCGAACAGTACAGCGTAATAGACTCTTAAAACGCCAAGCTAAAAGCCTCCCCAAAAAAGTAACTGGCTCAATTTCAGTCATTAAATACATAATTTCTGAACTAATTTCAACACTAAGAAGTTATTGAATAACCTATTACAATTTTGAACTTGGTTTAAGTCTGAACTCACCCTGGACCGAGTTGTACAACCGGGCTTTGATAAATCATTAAAAGTTTAGCTTAAGTTGACAACCTACCCAAAAAAACTTCCAACTCGCGATTTCTTATGCACTAATTGATACGCCTATGTCTTCTTATGACGTTTCATTCCTGGCTAACTGAATTTCATGAGAAAGGTATGCTAAAGCCTGTGGAGGGTGGTGCAGACTCAAGAGCCTCCGACGAATTTTGTCCCAGACATTTTCAAAAGGAGAAATATCAGGCGATGAAGATAAACGGCTGGTGTGCTGTAGTGATGAGTGAGACTGGCCTTGGTCTTGCGGTCTTGGTCTTTCACAAAAAGCATGACTGAGACCAAGTCTAGCGTTTGATCTGCAAGACCAAGAGCAAGCATTCACGACAACGTTTATATGATATAAAAAATTACTTATTTGTTCAAAATTATTATTTCAATTTATTACAAATCGTATTTTTTGCATATTTTTTTCAATATAATACATTGAAAAATAAAAAAAAACTTAAATTATTAAAAATACTATTTATTTAAAGATTTTCCATGTAGAAAGTGCCTTACTGGACCCTACAAAACTAACTTATTAACTACCAAATCTACTTATTAACTTACTAATGCAATACCCACTTACTAAATGCAAGATCAAGACCAAGGGAATCTTGATCTTGCATTTGCTCTTCACTAATGTTTGATGATCCAAAACTATCGTTGCTCTGACAATATGCGGTCTAACATTATTTTGCTGAAAATTAGCGTTTTGGATGGTGTGACAGTATGGAATCGCATATGGTTCCACTACTTTTAAAATGTAGAGTCGGGTTGTTATGTTGCCTCTAATAAAAACATGTAGTGATCTACTACCATACGCAATAGAACCCCATATGTAATATATAACATACCATAATACCGACGGTGTGGTGGATATGACGTTCTGTCAAACTGTGGATCACATCGTTCACCACGTCACCTTCTCACGCTGGACCATTATACATCCCCAGACAGAAGCAGGACTCCTCACTAAAGATACACCAAAGCAGACAGTTATGTCGAGGTAGCAACTACGTCGATAGGTAATAGGAAAAAAGACAGAAACTTTACATTCGGCGATAAAGTGAACATATACCAACCATCTACCACGCTCTCCAAACCACTGACTTGCGATGGTCGGGGTTCTACTGAATCTATCTCTTAGAAACAAGAAATATCCATATTATCCGATAGTTAAGCAGCGATCTTAAGAGCGATCAACTCAGTAATCATCAATTCGAAGTTGATCAAGGAATGCCTATAGAGAAACTGAACAAAGTGAGCAAAGAAAATAAAGTCCTCCTACTCTGGGTCCACAAAGAGATAGAAGGGAGTGAAAAAGCAAACGATCTAACTAGAAGAGGAGCAAATACTCCACTAACTAGGCCAGAACCGTCCTGCTTCCCAAGTGGAAACTTCAAACAGAAACCTGGAATAGAAATGCTACAACGATCTAAGACACTCGAACAAATTTCTCAGCACTTCCGACCGATAAAAATCAAAAATTTTCAACACCTAAACAGGCACCGGTTTTTTAACAGGACACTCTCCATCTCTCCTCAATCTCCACATCTCCTCAATGAACACCTCAGTAGATGAAAGCTAAGAAACAACGGCCAATGCAGATTATGTAGGGAAAATGGGGAAACACTAGAACATCTCATCACTGAGTGCGCCGAGATGACAACGATTCGTACCATAAACTTTGGTACGACTGATATCGGCGATGGAGATGACAAACCTCTGTAAAACTGTCTCAAATACTGGCTTTTATCAAAGCGCTGAGACTGTATGATGAGTTATAACTCAAGAAAGGAGGACATAATAGATCCATAAGGTGGCGGTGATTAACTACCCCTCTCCCATACAATCCATCCTTAAGAAATTAACCACATCAACCTCAATTGCCTCTATTATCTTTATAAGACTCCTTTATCAGAGACTAAGGCTCCTCAGTTTATAATCATCTGCTGATGATGCTAACATGGTTAGCGAAACGCGCGTCCAGTGTAAAAGTAAAAGTGTTTTGGTGTATTGTGGTGATTTAGTGTTTTTATTTTGCTGTGTAACACCAAAGGTTCCAACCCTCAACTGTAATTAAAGACTCCTTATCTAAATAAAATATTTTTAGGTAATGAGGTAGCGCAGTAGCGTAGGGGTAGAGAGAAAATCTATATTTAATACAATTATAGATTTTAAGTGTGTAGCATACAAATATCATTAGAACAACACCGAAATATCATCCATAATTGTTGCTTCATGTCAACTACAGTCTGTTTGTGTCTTCCCACTAAAAAAATGTAAAATTAAATACCAAATTTAATTATAGATATCGGATATTTAGTTTACATCTTATCAATATAGGAAAATGAAAAACAAGGATAATTAGCAATGCGATATTGATTCTCGTGAAGTCCGAATTTAGAACTACAACATTACGTCTGTGTCGCACTTTGGTGATATTTTTCTCGTTTACTATTTAATCGTAACTAATTAATTTAAAAAATTATAGAAAAATAAATTTAAGGACACTTCCTTGAGTAGAAGAGCTTTTAGTTTCATTATTGCAATATGAAGAAAAAACAAAGAAAAAAGAAGAGAAGAGAAAATGAAATAAGAACATCTATACATATCAAATCACATCATATTCTACGTATTTGTCTAACTTAAAATATTGGCTAATTTTATTTTCTTCCCGGTTTTGATACAGTGTTCAAATGTTCTATTGCTGATTGAAGAAATAAGAAGATGCGCAATCTTATTGACAAGTTCGTGGCACAAAACCTGTCCGAGATGTAACTGGTGATACCGTCGCCTCTAGTCAACCTGTCCGAGAATTCCGAGATTTAGTTTAGCTCTGCGGATCTGCGCGCTGATAGTCATTTACAACGCAGCAGATAGAGAATAATGTACCATAGTTCTGCTTTCAGTCGGAAGAGTAGCTGGTTGCCGGAGATATTGTTGCCAGGATCAACTACAGATTAAAGCTTGATTTTCATGAATCCGTTGCCCGACGATACGTTGATACGATATTAAGTTCATTGGTTGTATTTAAAGGCTTCGATTGGTTAACCGTTTCTAACCAACCGAAGTCTTTAAATTCAACCAATAAAATTAATATCGTATCATCGTATCGTCGGCCAACGGATGCATGAAAACAAAGCTTAATCCGTAGATCCGATTTTGGGTACAATACGTTTTTAATATAATATTATACGATTAAATAAAGAATGGCATCAGAGTTGGCTTGGAAATGATGATCGCTGTTATTACATATGTAAAATATTATGGTAAATGTCAATAATCGTCATTCCTAAGACAACTAAACGACTTTTTCGATCATACTAAATATTCGTTTTTTTTAAATTTATAAGATGATTCCTCGGATGATTCGTACCTAAATTTTTTTTTTATTTTTGTTGTTTATTGCATGTTTAACACGAATAAATGTTCAATGCATAAATGCGGATTTTTAATCCAAAGATATGTTAGTCAAACGTATTACAGATATTACACATTTTAATATGGCAACACTGTCGCTTTCATTTCCACACCGTCTTCGATATTCCTTCGCTGGCCGAATTAGAGAAAATGAGTGTTTTATGCGTTGGCCGCAGAATGTCTAGGGCTCCACCGTACAGCACATGAGACGTAAGAGGAAATCAAATCAGCCTAGTGACGAATTTGCCCATTAGGTCGCCAATTCTTTCAATCAACGGTTCTATGTTACATTACATGTACTTTCACAGATATATCAAAAAATATTGTTTATGTACAAAATGGTCAGTATATGAAACAAAACAATGATAGTCAATAAATTATATAAAATTGTTACAGATCTTGTAGTCATATTTATGTGACTAGCGTATATGTGTACATACTTATTTGTGTAGAAATTTCTAGTATTGTTCTAATACATCCTTCATAAGCAATCAACACCAACAGAATTTGTAATATTAGCCTGCGATTCAAGGTTGTTATAAATTGTATTAATTATTATTTCATTGAATATAAAAATAACTATAGTAACTAATCACTTTGTTTTTTGGCAAGTTGGTTAATGTATTTATAAAAAATATAATACGTATACCTATAGCAATTTAACATATCATTTAGTACTCATCATTACAATACATATATTTGGCAGATACCTACATATCATTTGGTATAACATTAGACTCACATAGTTTTAAAAAAAAATGTACAACAAATATTATATATAAATGTATACATAAGATTTTCATATTTAAATTGAAAAAGAACCGTTTTCATTACAATACGCCAAGGAAAAGAGTTAACATTCTGTCGTTATAATTAGTAATATTGTAGGTGTATGTACCTTGTAAAACAATTTAATAAAAGTAGTATCATGGTGCTAACATCCAGCATCGTATGTAATACTTATGATATTTAACACAACTCAGTCAAGAATTTGTAACAAGTAATACATTTAAGACATCTGTTGGTATATCGGGAAGCTCAAATTTTCTTTAAATAATTCATAAAACCTACGAAAGACACAGAATGCTTATTAATTTTAAAACTTAATAATAATAAATATTACTTAAACTTTTTCTTAATTTTTGTCTTAGATTAATACTGTTTTCGAGGTTATTTCGGGGTAATACAAAAAAAACTACCCGTATAAGGGTGGTTAAATACAGCACAAAACAGGGAGACATGGAAAAGGATACGAGAGACCTATATCCAGGACTGGACGAATCCGGGTTGAGGAAGAAGAAGAAACAAAAAAATAATTGTAATAATTATTATATTATAATTATTATATAGATTATTTTTTATATATCTAGTAGATGATACAAACTCCATTTGGACATTTGGACAACAATCCAGTCTTATTCAATTAGATTAGTTAGAATTGAAACAGAAACCAGTTTCAAAGTAGCTATTTGCTTGTAAGCAAAATTTCGTAACAAACAACCAAAAAAATAATTTCCGAGGGTATAACTCCTCTCGTCTACACACACAAAAAAAACCCAAAAAAAATCTAAATTTAATTACTTTAAGAGTAGTAGTTAGTTATTTAGTACCGATAAGAGTAGTAGTTAGTTATTTAGTACCGACTCGTCTATTAAACCGGTGACGTTCTGAAAAGCTGATATTACATAGTCAAATTTGAAATTAGTAATTACTCTCTCTCTCTCTCTCTTCAGTCCTTCTTGAGTGAGAGTATCCTCCAGTGACAGCATGGTGACCTCATGTATTGATTCCCCTCACTTCCTCGGACCAAGTTGTTCGACACTGCGCCATATGTGAAGCTTCGGGCAGGTTGTTGCCCACTAGGGTTTTGGTTTGTTTTACCCACCTCTTAGGTGAGCTTCAACGTCATCGCCTTCCCTCTACCTTCCCCTCCACCATCAGTATCCCCATTGAAATGCGACTCATGGCAATGTGGCCAAAATATCGCAAGATTAACTGATTTAATTTTGTGACCAGACGTGTCTCAATGTTTAGTTCTTCAATAATGGAAATGTTTGTTCGATGAACCATCCATTGTATTTGAAGCAGCCGTCGATATACCTACACCACCAAGGCGTTTATTCTTTGTTTGTTGCTTTCCTTTAGTGTCCAGGTTTCAGAGCCATACATAGCTATGGGGAAAATAAGGAGAGTTCGCAATGCGCAGTTTACTTTTTCGTGTGATTGCTGTATCTTTCCATACCTTAGTCAGCTTCATTGCCACTGATTTCAGGCTCGAATCCTCCAGAGTTTGCTATCATGGAACCTAAATAATTGAACTGGCTCACAACCTCGTATCCAGCCACGGTTCGGACATCAGGGGTGCAACTTTGTTCAAGTTAGCAACCGATCGTTTATAAGCGATGTCGAAGAATGATCGGTACTATGTTCATTGCAAAACTATTGTCGCTTTATCAAATCGGGTATTCTGGGCAAATGCTGCGAAATATGGTATCACTATCACACACTTGCACACGTGTGCGACACGGTTTAGGCAGTCGCCTCGCCACAAAGCGAGAAATCAGAATATCGCTACGAATCGATGTTGCTACTGAACATAGTGCTTCAAGCTACAAAATTACTTTGCGATCGCTTTGAAACATGAACAAAGTTGCACCCCAGGATAGTTGTTGCAATTACTACTAAATGACAATTACCTTATGAGTTTTAGTGTCTATAATATGACATATTTCATATATTTTTTGCTAGGATATTCATATATTGTGGAGTACCTGTGTGTTCTTCTTTGAAAAAATCAAAAAAGCGGAAGCTATTCTTTACTAGAATGTAGAATGTTTGGGAGGGTTTGGTTTGGTTGCCCCATTTCTTAAGTTATAACGAGTTATAACTCATAATACAGTCTCAGGGCTTTGACAAAAGCCAGTATATGAGACAGCTTTACAGAGGCTAGTTCTCCATATCCGATATCAGTCGTACCAAAGTTTATGGTACGAATGGTTATCCCCTGAGCGCACTAAGTGATGAGATGTTCTACTATAGGATTGAGTCTAAGAAGAATCTACATACAATTGAGCAATACATTTATCTACATTAGATCCAATTAGAAAAGTCTCGTATGTTTTTGTTTAATGGCGATGGTTCCCTCAGTCTTAATGTTTTCAGAAATTAATTTGCCACAAACCTATTTGTACAATAATAACTCTACCTTGAAAATTCATCTTCGAGGGATTATTTCGTAAGAATTACTATAAAAAACTATTGATTGTAGTACCCAAGGAAAACAAATTTAAATTATGTACGCCTCTGCGTACTTAGTCTTCCATTTTCTCAATCTATTGTGTACTTAAAACGTTAAGGAACGATTTTTGGTGAACTAAGAACCGGTTGGCGTTTTTTCTTGACACCGCTCTGATCATGTTTAGTTAGAAAAGATAGCGGGGCCGCGTTCGGAACGAAACGCTGGCCGTTTCGCGCCTTTTACGATCATCCTTCGCCGTTTGGTTGTGCAAAAGCTGTGCCAGAAACGCGGCAAATATTTGCCGAAACCAAGCAATACGTGAGAAGTCAATCCTAGAAGAATAAATATCTTCGATTCTTTATATTATCGATGAGATCCATCAATATTGTCTGCAATCCAGGGTTGCCACCTTTTGTATTTAAAAAATCGGGACAGCACTAGTGCAACATTTTTTCTTAAATGTAATTGCATTGGTCTGCCGAAATTTAGTCACCAATACCACCCTGAGCTTTCACTGCCGAATTTTTCCAAAAAGTCTGCTGACTGAGCGGTTAATGCTCAGGCCTCTACAGTATGTCCCCGGATTGTCTTTAAAAAAGGAAAAACTTTCTTATTATTGACATTTTGGGAAAAATGCATTCTTCATAATTTTTTTTGCTTGTTCTAAAATGGTCAATCCCGTTTATACTTTTCCAAATTTCCATGACGTTATAGAGAAAATAAAAAAAAACGTAAAAATATAGTTGAATTTTTTCTTCTTAAAAAAAATCTTAAAAATCAAAACGCGTTTCTATGGTAATATATAATTTCGATTTTATTTTTGATAGATTGTTATTGATAGAATTTTAATTAATGTCATATTTTTTGCTGTTTTAAAATGTTAAAGAAGCAGAAAATGTATTTAGTTCATTGCTACGGAAAAAGTGATAATAGTTATCGGAAAATGTGATACTTTAACAATAGCAAAAATATGACGTTAATCAAAATTAATAACATAGATAAATGAAACAAGTTTATTTTTATGTATTACCTTTATCTATGATTAATAATTACCATCTATCATAGAATGAAATCAAAATGCTATTACCATAGAAACGCCTTTTGATTTTTATGTCTTAAAAAATCATCCGTATTTTCATGTTTTTTTGCATTTTTCTCAAAATGGCAATAATAAAAAAGTTTTTCCTCTTGTAAAGAGAATCCGGGGACATACTGTATAACAACTGGGGTCGCTGCAATTAAAAATAAACACTATGTGAGCTACTATCCATTCCTGGGGTAATTTATTTTGCAGACAGCATTGCTTGAACAACCCTGCCATACTCCAACGCAGTACTTCTCGGGGGTCCTATACTCACACTTTAACAATTCCTCTGGAATGTTACCCGAATCTGGTGACCGTACCTATTTTTAATTTTTTTAGACTTAGATGTACTTTTGCTTTTGCTTATCGTTAAAGTGCCTGCAGGGTTGTTCTTGTCTTCTGCAGCTTGGAATTTTGGTCGGTTTTTTGTTAGTAATTCAGCATAGTAATTCCGCCATTTTTCTATATCCATTCTATTCAAGATTTTATTCGTTTGATTGGTTTTCATTTGCCAGATTATTCTCTGGCCGATTATTTTTAGTATTCGAATACTTCGTTGAGAATCAAATGCACGTTAGTATCGAATACTTCGATTATTTGTATTCGAATAGTCCCTTTTACTATTTATATGCCAAAAAGTTTTTAAATTATACCGAGTGCGTACAAAACAAGAACTCGCCAACATTTAAAATTAAAGTTAAAACAGAATCTCGATTAATCTAAAGGTATACTCAATTGATATGTTGACAGAACAACAACCTTTACTATGTTGATTAAATTTGTCGATTTATTGGAGTAAACGTAAATTAACCTCTAATAACTAAAAATCATTAGCAATTAACAAAGTAAACAAATAAAACATCTTTTAAACATATCATTAAATATTACACTAATAATATTTTGCCACAGGTGTCATAAATCATTGTTTGGAGAACTTGTATATTTCATAGTATTTTTCCATAACAGATCTTATTGTTAGATTTTTTAACTATACAGGGTGTCACTTAATGATATGCTAATATTTAAGGGTCCGATTCTTGGATTAATTTTATAAAAAAAAACATGTAAAAACTGGTTTTAGATTTTTATCCTGACAATTTTACACACAACCAAACCCTCTGTCTCAACAGTTAAAACGTTCAGAAGATAGATTCATATATTTTTTTCATAAATTTAAGAGGATCAAAGATCACCCTGTATAGTCGATAGAAATAAATAAAATTCCTTCTACCTGCTAAATAATGCTTAATGCCAGATAACTAGGCATGTTCGGTCTTCGATGTGTTGATTGCTAATCGCCGATTATAAATCGTTACTTTAAAATGTTTTTAAAAAGCTCTTTTTAAGATCAAAATTGTTAAAAATAAAGCCTATCAAACTATCATTTGAGATTAAACGGTGTGTTCTAAATAATATTGCCTATTCTAAATAATAGCGTATTGTTTTATTAGTAGAATAAAAAGTATAATTTTTGTGGCGAGGCTGTACGTTCGACATCACAAGCGAGGCATAAAAAGTAATTTTTACTCCGAACAGAACATGCTATTTTTTTCAAACTTCACAAACAATTTCAAATGTTGCAAATAATATAAAAAATATTTAAAAGTAATACACGTAAGTAGTTATATATATTCTGCTAGTTGAGATTCGTATGATACAAGATTGCGAAAGCCGAGGTAGAACCCGTGTTTTTGTAGAAATAGGCCGCTCAGGAATTTTTTCTGGACCTTCTCTATCATATTTGAGTAGGTAAAAGTGGTTGGATTCCAAATAATAGAGGCATAATCTAGTTTAAACCTAACAAATGAGTTAAATAGCAATATTCTGGTATTAATATCGCTGAATTCACTGCTGCAGCGCAAGACAGACATTTTGAAATAAAGATCGCTGTTATTTTATATGTAAAATTATATGGAGAATGTAATCGGTGTTTATTTTCAAGCCAACTGGACGCCGTTTTTTTTCGATCATTCGGCATATGGTTGTAACATTTGTAACAATGTAAACATCATTCGGTATATATATTGAACAACGACATACCTATTACCGATATTTTATCCACTCCCTCGTTTATTTAGAATATAGACGGCGGCACAAGCTAGACTTTAGGACGACTAAATTAGGCAATCTTGCGACTAGTATACTACCTGTTAAGCCTGAACTGCGACTTTATTAGTTCAGTATGCGACTACTCGAACTACTCCATCTTAATCTCCAAAACAACAAAGTGAAAGCCGCCATGTTTTTGAATAAGAAAATGTTTCGTTCCTAAAATAGCAATTCCTGCTTTTTTAATACATTAACTTGAAATATCTGACCTTAAACAACACGCGGAAACATTTTTTTTTTCGACTTCGAGTAAATTATTGTCATTTTACTAATAAAAAAATTCGAGAATTTTTTAAAACTTCTTTAATTTTAAGGCCCATTAGTATTTTTCAAAGTAGAAACAATACATTTATCAATACCTAAAGTTGTTTGCGTTTAACTTTTTTGCCTTGGGTAACGAGTTACAGAGTTGGTTAAAGTGTTTCAATAATTATGATCTCAAACATCCTCCACACTTAAATACTTTTGTTTTGTTTTCCTTTACTGCCATCTGGCATATGTCTCTAACTAAATCATAAAAATAATATTTTTACTATAATTATCCCAATTTAGGATAAAACGCGACTTAGACGCCATATTATTATAGTTTTGTATTTCTGTAAATTAGGATTTTAAACAACGTTGCAGTTTGTACTAAATTAGGCTGCTAGCCAACGTAGGTATCCAACGTCGTTTCGACCCAAAAATTATTCTCCAAACTAGTGCAGACTAGGGTTGGCACGAGGTTGTGCCGACGTTGCGCCCCGACGTTTGATCGCGGGACACAACGTTGTCCCGACGTCTAAATGCTGCTCGAAAAAAAAAACGATGTAAAAACTGGTTTTAGATTTTTATCCTGACAATTTTACAACCAAACCCTCTGTCTCAACAGTTAAAACGTTCAGAAGATAGATTCATATATTTTTTTCATAAATTTAAGATGATCAAAGATCACCTTAAATTAGTATAGTCGATAGAAATAAATAGAATTCCTTCTACCTGCTAAATAATGCTTAATGCCAGATAACTAGGCATGTTCGGTCTTCCGGTATACCGATAGTAGGACCGGTACTTCTGAAATATTCCGGTATCGGTATCGTCTTTTAAAAGACCGGTATACCGATTTCGGTACCGGTACCGGAAGACTGATTTTGGTACCGATTCTGGGCGACCGGGTTCAATAGGTACAGAAAAATAAATTCATAATTATATGAAGGTACGTCGGTCACATCATGAGGGGTGATCGATACGAGATGTTCAGACTGGTCATTGAAGGCAAAATTGAGGGCAGGAGATCAGTGGGAAGAAGGCAAATCTCCTGGCTTAAGGATCTGCGTTGTTTCGGAAGAAAATCGATTGAAATTTTCAGAGGGCGGTTTCACGTTTCACGCACCATCATAGTCAGTTGGATCGCCAACCTCCGAAGGGAGAGGGCGACCTAAGAAGAAGAAAAATAAGCTGGAAATGATGATATCTTAGTTAAAAGGAAAATATTATGAAATAGCAGTATATCCATATAAAAAACAATTGTATAATATTCAATATTTCCAAATTTTGCTAGAAAAGCTACGCTTGCAGAATTTCGTTAAACCAGATGTCCCATTAAGTAAAAATATAATTTTGAAAAGAAACTACACCTAGACTACACATAGAACATTCGATTTGTGTGTAAATAATATCCTGAAATATTTTTAGTGAACGGGTTGTGTTAAAAACCCTGTATAATCGTCTAATCAAACATAATATCTAAACATATATATGCAAAACAAATACATCCGTAAAACAAAAATATATTGCAATTTGAATATTGTCTTCTATGCGATATTCGCCGACAAAGGTATACGTGAGAACCTCAAACCGCATTTCAGGTTTATTGTACGTACAAACTTTGAAACGAAGAGAATCACCTACAGGCAGAAGCACTTTTGTATTTATGTCTTTATTACACCCTGAACGGGTAGAATTTATAACTCCTTTCGGCACTTTGATGTAGTAGGTGTCTTAGGCGAAAGAACTACGCTCAATTCAACCATAATACATTAAAATAAATATTTAAACTAGTTATTATAATTAGGATTCCAAATCAACATTTCTGTAAATACTAGAAATAAGTTTTTACAATTCTTAATTTTAATTTTAAAGTTTTTAAGTTAAATTGATTACCTAAAGATTACTCCGAGTGTCAGCTCAATTTCCATAAGCCACAGGGTGCAATATAAAGCTATATCACATAGTTTACATTTTATTGGAAGCTAGAAAGGCTTTATTTTTATCACACAACTCAATTAAGTTGTTTGGGATGAATTTTTATGGCGAGCGGTCGAACAGAAGATAAAACATAGATTCAATTAAATATTTAAGCTTTCTAGGACAAAGACACTAAACTTATAAAAAAACACGTTCAATATCTATTACAAAAAAGCTTGCTTGAATATAATTCCATATAGACGTACAATCAAAAGGCAAAAAAAATCTAATACCCTTAGCTTTAATATGCATTGTCAATCACTCTATGCCAAAGGTAATGTTTTAACAATAGTATTATTTAATTTTAAAGTAATGTTTTTTTGCATTTTACACACCTCCTATTGATGATGTACGAATAGTGGAATGTTTATTCAACACATTAGAAATTAACTGAAATTAGCACAAAAAAATTGGGGACTTTTTTTTCTTGATAAAATCTGGATTTTTCGACAACAGAAAATAAATCTGCAAAATAAAAGTCATTTTTTGTAAACACCACTGTGTTGAATCCATACGGAAACCAACTTGCCAGGGGCTTTTACTCAAAAAACAAATTTTCCTAACCGATAAAAAATGCTTAACGTTTCAGGAGGTGTATCTCCTCCCGTCTTAGAAGCAAAAAAAAACACAAAAAACACACAAAAGAAAAACTTTTACCAGATAGAGAATTGGAAAACACTGCCGTCAAAAAAGTTGAATATGGATTGCAACAATAATAGTTTAGACAGTGAAGACAAAAGTACCCCCAACTGTCTTATGGACACTAAAAACACAGTAGATAAGAAATTATATTAGATTTTTTTTATGTATCAGTCAAAACCCACTTAAAAACATTGTTTTCTTCACCCGCAAATACATAACACAGTCTTCGTCTAATTCATTTCAATATTGATTACGCATATCTTAAATTGGCATATGTTTACGTTAAACATTTATCTAGCTAAGGAAGGGTTAATATGACAGCACGCTAGAAATAAATTAATCTGGAAATCTACCTATCTTATATGAATAATGGAGGGACCAGGTAAGGTAATATATTTTATATACTCTTGATTCAAAATTCACGTGTATCTTGCATTGCCTAATATTTAAAAATGTAGAAGCGTTGGTAAAAATAAATGGTCTAAATGGATGTAGCAAGTACCAGTTTTATGAACAATACATAAACCATCAGGAAAATAATTCGTACATTATTCAAAATGGTATCCAAGCAATTTGTCATGCACAAGTGAATTCCACAATATGATCATTTTATTTCAAAATAAAGTGTATTACCTTGAAGAAAAGAGGTGTTATAAAACCCCTTTTTGTTTACGATCATACATAGTTCAGTGACAAAAAAAGCTGATAGATTAGCTAAGAACCAACCAGCTAAGCAACCAGTTCAAGTATTGATTCCACTCTCCTTGATGTGCTGCCTATCACAGCATCAATTGAATCAGATAGAATTAAAGCAATAATTCATCAAACGGTTGAAAAACCGACCAGTTGGAACAAGTATAAAGCTATTCAATGTATAAGTAAAATCAGAATAAAATGCTGAAACCAAATAATGTTTTTTTTTCAAATGCCCGCCATCAAACTCTTCATTTTTTTTCTAGCTACGCCTAAAGTCAAATATTATAGTACACCATTAACGAGGTAATACCAAGTATACCTTGCATAGCAGTACGTCATAGAAGATACAAGTAGGAAATAGGAAGATGCCAAGTATGGCTATGTTAGAATAGGTCTAGTGACTACTAGAATCTACGGTATGCCAGAATAGTATAGTCTACATTAGTAACATGAAGTTTCTTGAGAAAGTAGGATTACTATACTTTGACAGTCCAATATCATATGGTTGTAGAGGGAAACTGACATACACCTCATGTAATTGTAATCATGTAAAATAAATTGTAATGTAATAATGTTAATATAAAACCATATTTGTATGATGTGGTGAAAAAACGGTGACAAAATTTATTTGACATTTTTCAAAAATATAAATAAAAAAGTAGCAAATGTGGCAACTTTTCGACGTTTTTCTTCACCAATTTTGATGTCGTTAAAAACAAGCCAGGTTTTCTTGGTTTTCCTAAAAATACATTAGTTGTATTTATTGCAAGGCAAGTAGATCCAGGTACACAAACTGCAAAAAAGTCGCCTGCGCTCCAATCGTTTTGAAGTTGCAAACCTACAGTATTCATTTAAGGCTAAATTGACTTAGTTCAATAAAAGAAGTCATACTCAAACTGACAAGACCAAACTTCAATAAAAGACGTCATATTTCTTCATCTTCTCTAAACATGCTGTCGCTAAGAGACGAACCTTGGCATGTGCAAGTAAGAACTATATCCTTGCATTATATGGTAAATGTAAACTCGAACCGTAGTTATGTCAATCAGAACACGAGCCGACACGACCGTGACACACGAGACGCTAGAGGAAAAGTGGTAACGATCTTGGAGCGTAATTCGGGCCCTATGTGAACTAAGAGGCTGAAATTCGGAATGTAGATGAGGCCGATCTTTTCAAGATATATTGACACGTTTCGTGCACTATGAAACCCCATCAACAATGGCAAAAAAATTGTCAGATTTAAATGAAATTTAGTATGACGATAGATTGGACCAAGGCCAACGGATCGCGACCAATTTTGGTGGGTAGGCTATGTGAGCGCCGGTCCCACCCTGTAAACTGTAAAGTTGGATACGACGTTCCGTTTCCATCTTTATCAGGGTGGGACTAACGATTTGACATTGAAGAAAAATGTGGGTCGATTTTGGCATAATTGGGGACGGGCTACAGGATGACGCCCTCGATGTTTCGAACCGATATGCTTCAAAATGGACGAAATCTTCAGGATTTTTCTTAATTATGGGTCGACTGGAACCAAACTCGACACGTGCATAGAGGTACCCGCATTGACAATTTAACGCAGTAGTCTTATTATTATGAACATGTCGTAAATTTTCACTGGATGTTCTGTTGGTTGCAGGGAACTAACAAGTTGCAAGAAAATTTCAACTAGGGATTTTGAAATCTGATAGTTTGCCATATTTTAATGTTGGCAACAAAAACAGCTCTCTTCGTAGTTTTTTGTTCGGTTTGGTTAGCTAACCATTTTGTTTCTACCAAAGGGAGAATTTTAAAATTTTGCAGACATCCCCAATGATGAGACCGAATTGGCATTAAAACTAACAATCTGAAGCCTCAATTTGATTTTAGTAATCGTTATTGTATATTATGGGCTATTGTTGGAATGGCAAGCATAATTTCGACCTTCGACTTAGCTTTCCAAACTTGATACATAGTCTAAACTACATCAATAGAAAAGACATTGAAAGTGTTTGAGAAGCAAACTAGCCAGCGAAACCTGGTTAGTTTACGTTATAATAGTCTGTCCAACAAGAAGATGCATGACAGTGACAGTTTCTATTATTGTATTTCACATATAAATATTTTTTTTTCATTTTTTGGACGTTGTAAAATCTTCTATTTGTTGGACATACTTTTATTCGATATTTATATGCTGATCTCCTATTTTGTCATTACATAGTGAATAAATAAGTACCTTAAACCACCACTAAGCTACAGTCTTAAACTATTTAATAAAACACAGTTTCAATGAAATACTTTATTTTGATATGACAACTACAAAATATCCATCATCGAAAAAGTCTGATCTCACAGAGAAAAGTAACTGAAATGAGAGTGCACAAGGTACAAATAAAAAAAGCTAAAAAATAAAACATTTTTTCAAAATTTCGCTTTCTAAACCCCTCGGACGTGGTAACATTTAACTTATTTTTTTACGAGGATTATAAAAACATTAAATAAAAAAAACACATACATAAAAGACCGATATTCGACAATACAGAAAGAGACAAGGCGAGATATGCCTCGTTTTCGAGCACGATCTAACAAAAGTCTATCGAATCGAAACACCTCTCGCGCGAAAATAAGAATAAACTGAGAGATACACGGTCTGGAATTAATGCAGCAACTTTCAGACGGCACTTGAGCTTAATTTATACACTATCATAAGGTTTCAGTCTTCATTTCCACTCTACGACTATTGTCAAACATCGGCATCCCAAGGTCAGACGCTACGGGAAATTTCCTACCAGAGGAAGCGACCCTTCGCGCTGCTGACACGGTAACAATCATGGCACAATCAAAAAAAGAAAATACATTCAATCGAAAAATGCAGCTTTCCACAGTCACTTTTTGCATCCTATCAGTTAACAGATGAATTTTTGGTATGGTGTTAATTTTGGCCAAAAATAGGAGTATTATCGTCACGCTCTTATTCAATAAGACGCTGAATAGCGTGTTTTTAGCGCCATTTGCGTGGCAGATAAACGAACTTGACAATCTACGTAAAACCATGACAGTTTTACGTAATTGACAAAAAATTATGGATATCGGCGTTTTTTTGAAGACGATAGAACATTGTTTGAATATTGACGTTGTATTTTAAGTGAAAAACACTGTATAAATATACAGGATGGTCCGAATTAAATTCCGGAAACTTCGACAGCATGTTCTGCAGATAAAAATAAGTAAAAAAGTTCGTATAAATGTGTGTCCTAAAATGCTTGGTTTCAGATAAACGGGGTGTAGAAGTTCCATTTTTATTTCGATATTTTCCAAATAATTTTTGAAGTAATGTCAATATTTGGATGAAAATTAGTGTCTGGGAAAAAACAGTTCAAATTTATGATTTCAGTCTAGTAACTATTTAGTCAACATGTGTAATTTATGTTAATGATGACAGGTATTCATAATTTCGATTCCAAATATCTCGAGAACCATATTACTCATAGCGATTTTTACAAAGAGGCCTTTTTACGTAATAAACGTCGTAAATGTATATTTTTTACTCAGTAGTTTTATATGGGTATGAACGAAAAGTTATTACTCTTCAAACCAGTTAAAAAAAATGTAGGAGGCGCCCTCTACAAATAGGAGTCATGTTGTCATCAAAATCCATTTTCTCATGTTAAAAAACCCCCAGACAGCAATTTTCATCCAAATATTGGCGTTACTTATTTGGAAAAAATCGAATTAAAAATGAAACTTCTACACCCTGTATCTCCGAAACTAACCATTTGGGGACATATATTTATATGAACTTTTTTACTTGTTTTTAATATATTATTGTTTCCGGAATATAGTTCGGACCACCCAGTATATAAAGTGAAAAAATATATAAACCCCAAAAATAATTACATTGATTTAATTTAGATTAATTTTAAGCATTGCCTTTGTACGATGCCAATAGAAATATGCTAGTATATAAACGTAAATAAGATTATCCATTAAAAATAGGTTAGTTTAGTATAATATAGTCTGTCCAACTAGGAAGCCAGAACTACCAGATATAAAATATAATACACAAGTCTGTAAGATAAAGTGTAATATCGTTAAAGGAAAAAAAAACAATTTATATATAATCGATGCCAAATAAACTTTTAGTTACGTCATCAAAGGAGCGATTATTAAATTCATTGTTGCCAACCACGGACATATTGAGAGCCGGGCTGACTAACTGGAATTTAAATCTCCCGCTGGCGATTCAGGTGGTAGCTCTGCTGTAAAAAATGTCAAGTTGCCATATTTATTTATATATTTCCTGGCATTTTTGATTCCTTTTGACACTTTAGTTTTACGAATTTTTAGTTAAAGTGAATTGTGTTGTGATACTTTAAGCTTAAAATTTTGTACTAGTCGAAAATTGTTCTTTTTAGAACCGCTAATAGTGCGCAGTGTACAAGATGCCAAAACAGCCTAACAGCCGTTGCAAAAAACTCATCGCAACCTTATTCAAATATTTGAACGGGAAAGCGGTAATAATGGCACTTTATGTGTTAGACGAGTTTTGTTAATGTGAATAATAACGATTTATATATTTATAATTAATTCATTGTTTCCTAAGATATTTTGATTAAAAGAAAATAGGTAAATCTTGGCAACGCTGTGTGTCAGTCAAGCTTAATCACGTGACTAAAAGTTTATTTGGTATGATCTATCCTGCTGGTCATCGAAACTATGTGGTCTGGATTTTAATGTGTGTGAAAGAGAATAATCTAAATAACCGGTTGACAGAGAGAGAGGCAGAATAAAAAACGGCATACAGTGTTGCCGTTTTTTTACGTTTTAAGAAAATGTGTGTAGAAAAATATATGCTATTTTAAAAACGTTCATGTATACTACTGAAATTAAGGAAATATATCTAAGCTAAATATAATCTATTACAGCTGTAGTAAAATGAGTAACTAATAGTGAAAAATAAAGATCCAACTCTAGATGCAAGATTTTTCGTAAACGCCTACTTGTACTAGTTTGAAATTTTAATGCAAAATCCGGCAATACCGCATAGAAGAAATGTATCGATCCGTTTGATTTTCCATTGAGCTGTCATCGCTGTCTTACACGTTAAAATCCAGACCGCACCGTTTCGATAACCAAATCGGTATACCTATATCATTTATTAACATTTAAACCTTTTTAATTTTTATTACAAATTACGTTATAGCCATATTTTGAATTAAAAACGATTTTGATTGATAAAAATGTTACTTAAAATAATAAAATATATGTTTATGTTAGACACAGTATTTTATATCAATTAAAATTCTTTTTTTTAATCAAATATTGTCATAGGGATCAATAAAGGCAATTTCAAAAGTAGATCAAATTATTTGTTCTGTATTAAAAAAATTCAACAGTTTCCGAATAGAATCGATAATATCCAAATCGCCATCAAAATTACGCCTGTTAAAAATGATAATGATAATATTTTAGGCCCTGCATTCTTGTCGCGTGGAAAAACTCCTTATAGATCTAAATTAAAAAAAAAGTTCAAAAATATACTTACAAACTTACATACAAAATAACGACTCATACATGCTTACATACTAAGTTTCATACAGCCTTTTTTAAACAGCCGCGGTTGGAGTCGAGAATCTTCTATGCCCTAAGTCGGTAAAAAAGTAAAAAAATAGAGCCAACGCGGCTTGATTAGTTTCTTTTGTAATTGTTTTCGATTGCGATACTCTTATAATGGAATGTGAATTGTTTTGTACCTTTACGTTGTTTTACGTTACCGATTTACTGAAAAGTTCATAAGTCCCTCTTCGTTCGAGATATGTTAAAATTGGACTTTTAAAATTGAAATAAGAGTAAATAACAGGCCCTTATATTCACAGCCGAAATAATTTTCCTACAATATAAACCAACAATGTAAATTACTGATAAAGTTCAAACAAAAAAATAAATGTGTAGATGAAAAAAAATCTCTTTTGTGAATTATCTTTGGTTTCTACTTTCAATCTAGATTCATATTCCGAATTTTATTAAATATTTAGAAATCTTGTGTCAGTTATCCAACAAAGCTCAAAATTCCATACAAAAGAAAAAGTAAATTTGTATTAATATGAACTGTAAGTGATGATTTAAAAATTATGATATGATATAGTTCTGATACTCCAAAACTTTTTTAAAACTTAATTATTTTTAAATTCACTATTAATTTAATTGTTGCATAAAAAATTTAAAAAAATATTAAGGAATGTACATGTACAATATACGTAAGTATATGGATGGTTATTTTCCATTATACAGGGTGTTTCAAAACAAATGCGAAAAACTTTAGGGGGTGATTCCTTGTACAAAATAAAGGGTAGTTTGCTTTATAAACGTTGGGTCAAAAGTCAACCATTAGGGAGATATCGCGGTACAAAGATGGCGGAAAAATAATGTTTTTATTTTTTATCTTGAAAACAAAAAGAGATAGACTAATGAAATTTTATGGAAGCATTACTGTTATGAAAACACACTTTCGGGTAATTTTTTCACTTTTTTAAAATGAGTGGAAGGGGTTGAAATAAACTACCCCTATCATTCTTGTTAACGAAATTTAAAGAAAAATCTTATCAAACACATGCAAAAAAATTAATTTGGATAGTTTAGAAACTTTTTTATCTCTTGTGTTTTTTTGATAAAACTCACCAATTTGAAATTAAAAAATAAAATGTAAAGCATTACATGTCAGGACAAAAAACATTTTTAGATTAAGAATCTAGTGATAATAACGATAATAATAATCATCTAGATATTAACGTATTGCAGTAGAGTAATGTGAAATAAAATAATATTAGGAACATCCTAAAAAGTAACAGCGGCCGACTAGATTTTTTCCTAAAAAAATTACAGCAGCCCAGTAGATTCTTTATCAGAAAATGTTTTTTTGTCCTGGCATGCAATGCTTTACATTTTATTTTTAATTTCAAATCGGTGAGTTTATCAAAAAATGCAGAGATAAAAAGTTTCTAAACAAACTAAACTATCAAATTAATTTTTTTGCATGTTTGATAATTTTTTTTAAAATTTCGTTAACAAAAATGATAGAGGTAGTTTATTTCACCCCTTCCACTCATTTTAAAAAAGTGAAAAAATTACCAGAAAGTGTGTTTTCATAACAGCAATGCTTCCATAAAATTTTATTAGTCTATCTCTTTTCGTTTTCAAGATAAAAAATAAAAACATTATTTTTCCGTCATCTTTCTACCGCGATATCTCCCTAATGGTTGACTTTTGACCTAACGTTTATGAAGCAAACTACCCTTTATTTTGAAACAGGAATCACCCCCTGAAGTTTTTCGCATTTGTCTTGAAACACCCTGTATACGTAAGTATTATACACTCACCGCGCACCGGTGCGAAAAACGGACCCTTAAAATTTTGATGTATTTTGAAGCTTTATATATTTTATTCTAGTGGACTGATTTTTATAATCTTTTAAGCAATTTGTGGCTAAATTATTTGACATTTTAGTATCTCTTTCTAATTTAAAAATGAAAGTCCCGGCTGTCGATTATAAGAGGAAACACAAAATGTTATATTGGTGAAAGTTTGAGACATTCTGTGGAATATGCGAAAAAAAGCAAGGCATTTAAAAATCATTTTATCATCTAGATGCATCTTTTGTAGATAGTTTATTTTTTTGTTCGTTTCCAATACCTTAGTTTCTTGGAGATATTCGCCTCTGAAAAAGACACTAACATTTTTACGTAATTTTTACATTAAAACCATGCATTTGCTTTTCGTCCCAGTCATCAGACCTATGCAATATTTTTTATAATTTATGTAAGCCACTGTTATTGAAAATTATTGTCTATTGGCTGTTGAGCAGTTACTCTGGCGGAGATGGTTTTAAGTTCAAGTTGTATCCGCTATAGTTGTTTTAATTGAAGATCGTAGAGATCAAAATTATGTTCCTAACAGATTTAGGTGTGCACGAAGTATACTTCACTGTAGTGCAGTCGCTTGCTCTAGACAAGTTCATATGCCCGACATCCAGGAACCTTCATATGAGAACTTCCAATCGACGCCATCGACTTATTGTAAGTTTATCGCTAAGAAACCTCCGTTTGCAAGCTTTTCAAATTTATAATGAATTGCACCTAAGGAACGTACATGTTAGTGAACGGACTCTAAAAAGAAGATTAAACGAAACAAATCTTATGTCAAGAAGGCCTACTTCGAGACCACAACAGGTTTGTTCACTAGGACCAAAAAGCAAAGGGATGGTTTTAATGTAAAAATGATGAAAAAATGTTAGTGTCTTCTTCACAAGCGAATATCTCCAACAAAAATAAAGCTATTGAGATGAACCAAAAAGCAAACTATCGAGGAAGGATGTATCTAGATGATAGAATTATTTTTAAATTCCTTGCTGTCTTAACATATTCCACAGGGTGTTCAAACTTTCACCAAAATATCAACATTTTGTTTTTCCTCGTATATTTGACAGATGGGAAATTTCATTTTTGATTTAGAAAGAGATACTAAGAAACCGAATAATTTAACTGCATATTGCTTAAAAATCATCAAAATCGGTCCACTAGAAGAAAATATATCAACATTTTAAGGCGCCCGTTTTTCGTGCTGGTTAGTGTAGTATACCTGATGTTATTTTAATGCAAAAATAAATAATATAAAATAAGATAACTTTCTATAAGATTTAGGTTTTAATAAAGAAAATAAATACGCAATATTTTCAGTAAATCATCTCATAAACCACTTTGATATCTTTGGGCAATTTTCTCAACTGTAACCACCGCAGCCTTATATATCACATACATACGAGGAATCAGTAATTACAATTTCTTACAATTATAATTACTTTTATCTTGGAAGGGTTTCTTTGTATCGATTTACATTATTGTAAAAAATGGTAATGGAATTATCGTATTACTATAATTTTGGCAACGTTTTACAGAAACCCGTCCAAATCACAGATTCTTGATTTTTTTAAGTTATTTTCCCGCCCCAAGCCGGCGCTTTGTATAAAAAGCGCCGACTTCAACTGAAATACATCACGCGCCGCGTCGGCCACGTTCCGATGCGCAGAGAACCGAACTTGATTTTCCGCGCATCGGAAAAATCGCCGACATCCAAACATCCCCCACTTATCCATTCAGGCAAGGCGCCAGTCACAGCCTTGACTCAAATGAACGTTCACCAAAACTTACCGTCGACTTACCTATTTACACACCTTCATCACGCGCAATTAACCTCTCCTCACCACATATGTACCTGAGCTTTTACTCAATGAAAAATGGAATAGATTTTTTTGAGGATTTTCTTCGAGAAGAGAAAAAAATATGTATAGCAACCAACAATAAAATTCGTACCATTTTTTATGGATGGTTGCCCTGTTAAAACCGGGTCTTTAATAATTACAATTAAAATAACTATAAAATTCAAATTAAATACATAATATTACTTCAATAAGTTAAAAAACAATATTTAAAAAAAATCGGACCCAGTTTTATTGCTAACAAATAAAAAAATAATAATCGTTTTGTTTTGAACAACACAATTAAAATGGAAAAAGGATTTTTTTAGTACATAAACATAATTTTTATAATTAAATGTTTGTTTTTTATTTTAAAACGATATTTTACATAGTTTGAAAAAGCCCAGCTCGATTATTTTGTTCAACTCAAAACGACAATTACAAACTTTAGAAAAAAAATCCCATAAAACATGAATTTCTCTACGACAAATAAAGCAGACGAAAAACTTCTAAATAGAAATAGTACACGATCAAAAAATTGGCAAATTATAAAAGAAAGAAACCGTTTATTTTTCGATACGATTCTGGCACTCGCGGTATGGATTTTAGCGAAAAAATACCGGAATTTGCAGCATCCATTGTTAGTCCATCGACTTTAGTTCTACCATGATCATCGCTGCCAATGGTAGATAATATTGGAACTGGGCTGTTACAAAATCTGAAAAAAGGACGTTAATGCATAGTTATACAACAGTCAATTAAGTTTAACGATGAGTTTAAAACTGCGGTATAACAATAAGCACACGGCCACACAGAAAGCGTTTTTTGCGTTTTGCGTTTTTTGCGTGTCAAGCGCCTTTGCGATTTTACCTTTTGAAGCGTTTTTTTTAATTTGTTTCCATTAAAAACACGCAAAAGAAGCGGCGCGCCAGGTCTGCAGTTTCTATCAAGATGTCAATTAGTAACGTCGCAAGCTCGTGGATTCCCGGCCCGTTCAACAATCAATCCTATGAGAAAGAGATAGGCGAGATCGGCGCGGTTAGCGTTGAAGAGACGAATATAAAGATATGCTCAGATCGATCGTTGAACGGGCCGGGGCATATATTTGGCGGCAAACGTAATCTGCTGATAGTGCCGGTGGTGTGTGTAAAAAAATAATTATTATTTGCCATTTATTTTACGAATTGTAGTTTATTTGTGTGTAGATTTTTTATGTTGTAGTTTTGTGGTTACTTGTGTGTTATAATTATAATATAATAAATAATTATAATTATATAATAGAATATATAATAATTATTACTAGCTGCTAAGGCAATTTTAGGACATGATTTATGAAACTTTTTGAAGTTATGCGCGCTGGGAGTAAAAATTCAAAACCGTGACATACGAGCTAGTTGTAACGAAACTTGTTAACGGCTTAGAAATACATAGTGACGCAACGTAGTATATTTTTTGTGAGCAGTCCACGTGTTTATCAAAAATATTGATATTTTAATACAACTTTTGTAAAAGTGAATCAAATTATCACGTGTAAAAAACCATTTGTTACACGTAAAAACTATACAGTGTGTCCCAGAAATAAGTGCAAATATTTTAAGGGGTGGTAGATCTCGATAAAAGAAACATATTCTCTCTTTATCGTTTTTCAAATAAGTCCAAAATAACGGACTAATTTTAGTTTGAAAATTTTCAAAAAAATGATTTTTTGCTAAAATGTTGAGAACCTCTGGATCTTTTTTGGATTTTCTTTCTTGTAAATTTAATCTACTACCTATGTTGCCATATTATCAAGAAATTATTTTTTTTTAAATAAAAACTAAAAAAAAAATCCTAAAAAATTTCATAAAATTCCGAATATTCAAAATTTGTTTTTCGCGAAAAAAACTCATAGACGTGTTTCTGGGGTTGAACTATACTACCAGTTAAAATATTTGCACTTATTTTTGGGACACCCTGTATGTTACACGCAAAAAAACTATTTTTATTTTTTTTTTATTATACGCGAATAAAACTGTTACAAACCAAACCAAAAACTACTTTTTACGCGTATAAAACTATTTATTGCCCGTAAAAAACTATTTTTTACGCGTATAAAACTATTTGTTACTGACAGAAAACCATTTTTACGCAAAAAAAATAATTTTTTATATGTAAGACACTTGAAAATTGTTTCTGGTAAAAAAAAAATTTACGCCAAAAAACTAACCTAACTAAACACTTTTTACGATAAAAACTATTTTTTACGCGTAAAAAAATAATCCTTTAATTTATTACTTTTTCAACATTTCAAACTACACTTTTTCCAACATTTCCTTAAAATTTTTGAATTTAATAGAATCTTCCTAAACAGTAAATGTTCTCTATAAAAATATTTTGAGAAAATACTCTAAAAAAATGCATACTATTTAATTTATTTTTATTGTATTATTAAATTTATTATTATTAGATTTGTTTTCATTTGGGTTTTTTGAGACACGCCGAACGCTACACGCTTTTGGTGGGGCCACTGCTATATAATTTTGCTATTTTGTTTTAGTCGCAAAAGACGCTTCACGCTAAAAACGCAAAAAACGCTTTCTGTGTGGCCGTGGGCTAATAATCAACGTTTTCAAGCTTGTATCAAGGACTTAAATAAGCATAAATATTTATTAAATAAACTAAACTATTAAAAACTTCTTAAATATGCTCTCAGGTACAAAAAACGCAACGGATTTTTTTTTGTCAAATTGGTGTTGTGTAATTTTAGACCAATTTTCATGATATTTTTAGCAAACTGTATATAAATATATCAACTTTAACTTATAAACTGGGTATATAAACTCTAGTATTTGCTTATTATACAGGGTTAATCGAAGGGGCCTTTTTTACCCTAACTTTAAAACACCGTGGAATAATTTTGTCAGCAAATTTTCCTAAAACGCTATTTTTCGGCCAGAACCATGTCTTTTGAGTATTTTGTTTTTTTCACGCATGTCAACACACGCCTTGGTTAATTTTCAAGTGCGAAGTGAACTTGAAAACCAATAATTTGTAATTTTTCCAATAGAATATAGAATCCGGGATCACAGCTTATTCATTGCAGCTAGTCATCTTTAGTCCATGTTGTGATCACTAATAATATAATTTTGTACACTAAAATACTAAAATTTATTTTATACTAAATGTAACGCCATTGGAATTTAACACCATGCTAAAACCTATTAAACATGCTCAATTTAGTAACATCAGTCCATAGCTTAAGCTTTCTATAGTTAGTATAATTATTAAAACAATTTAAGGTAAATATGCATCTAGCAGACACCAAAAAACACGAATACCAAACAATTTAAAAATAAATACACATCACAAACTTACTATTTTAACATTATCAAAAGAACTTTTGTTGCACTTCTACTAGTTTCCTATTGAATAAAAAATCACTAGTAAATCAGTGAAGCATGTCAAGAACAATAAGAGCATTTATTGTGAATGATCAATTGTAACTATAAGAAGTATAAAAGCAATTCCTGATAGATGATAACAAAATAACAACTATAAAAAATTATCTTACAATATTTTTAAATATAAATCGATGCCATCTTTTGACTGCAAAACACATAAATACAAAAAATTACTAGATTTTTTCATAAATAATAACATAATCCCGAAATAATGGGATTGAAAATTTCGTCCGGGATTGAATGCCCTAATTAAATCTACTTAACATGAAACTTAATAAATCAACCATATTACACCAAGAAAATATTAATGCAACACGCTATTATAATTACACAATTCAACTGTCTTGTACTCACTATAAGCTAATAAGAAAGAATTATTCTTACCAACTAGCCGCAGGAGCCGTGGTCTGGCCACCCTGCTGACTCTTCAACTTCCTCAGTTCTTTAGTTGCCCAATTACACAGGCCTTTTGTGCGTTGAACCCTCGATCTTCTACCTTGAGACAACATCTCATTGATCGGTTCCAAATCTAGCAGAGGGAGCATGGGTGCTCCAAAACATACACATAAATCACCAATAATGCCTGTAAATAAAAATAACCCATTAGTTAATTCAAGTTTCATAGTAATGGGAAAATTTACTAATAGTTTTTATTGTTTTGGGCAGTTGTGACATTCTAATTCAAATGCAGAGTTCGCCCCTATAAACATTTTATATTCAAAAACAAATGTTATAAGTTTGAAGTTGCCAAACTATAAGTAATTTTACTTTTAAATCCAAACATATTAACCATATAAGTAATACCCTATAAAGGTTAGTTTATAGGGGTTAAAAACTTTCATGTCAATCAATGACCTAGAAATAGTCAACGCCAATTGTAGTTCTGTACTAGCTGTATGAAAGAAAATATACAACTTCACCTGAGTATACGGGGTGCGTCTCAAAAGTGGCTCATCCCTCTAACTTTTTTTTTAGATAAAAAAACGAAATTTGGTATGTTAGTATACTAAGGGCTGGCAAAGGTTAGACTTGGATCGAGATTTCCGTATGTAAGAAGAGTACAATGCGTTTATAATGTACTGAACAAAGAGAAAACAGTAAACACGTTGCCAAACATGTGAAATAAATCGAGAAACTTTGCACATTGCTAAGAGACGTGGAAGGGGATCAGATTTGTCGCTGGTCGATCCAATCAATACTTCTGTTAATTGCCAAGTTCTAGGGAAAGGTGTACATCATGCTTTCAGCTTCACAATTTAATTACGTCTGTTGACACTTTATTTGTTTATTTATTAACGAGTCATTGTAATTTTTCCCTATAGCTTCAAAATTTTTAGAAGTGCAAAGTTAGAAACACTTGCATTTTAGTAAAAATAAATTGGAATTGAGTTGGTGTTAGACAGTGATTGCGCTATTAGAACTCTGAATTCAAAAATCGATAACTCGAAATCTATTAGAAATAATTGATTGTAGTTTTCAAAAACTTTCTTAACATTTCTGCTATATTTCTTCACAGAGAGTATGTGAAAATCTTTGTAAATAAAAAAGTTACACGATTGCTGAAATTTGCGTTGCACTAAAAGTAAATGGATGGGTTTAAAATTTTGAATGAAAAAACAACCTTATAAAGATTTTTCTTATTTAAACATATTGTAAAGGATCCGATCTTCAAAATAAAAAGAAGTTTCAATACTAAAGTGGTTCTTAAGTTATCTTAAGCGTGTTATGTGTTAAAAAGTTGGGTTTTTAATTATCGCGATTACTGACGTTTTTCCGTTATAAAAAAATGGACAACCTAACGATATCCTTACAATTCCATTTCAGGTGCTCAGAAACATATCTAATGATTTTATCTAGTTATCTTTTCGAAAAAAGTTTTTTTTTTAAAATAAGCGGTTTGCGATCGTGGTTTTACTTTACTTGACAGAGAAAGGCGTACCGGCAACGCCGCAATAGCACGCCGTCACACATCTCTCACTCCGACTTAATAAGATCCCTATGCGATTTACTTCAACACATGTAAATACCGACCCAAAGAGTAACAGTGGCCAGCACGGGTATGACATAAATTAGGATTGTTTGTCGTATTCAATTGTTTTTGGTCACTTCCTGTTTCGCCGGAAATGACTACAACTTTTGATTTTTTGGTACCCTCGGTATTTTCTACTTTATTCGATAGAAAATAAAACTCTGAATAGAATTGTAGTGGTTGTCTGAATTTCAGCAGAACGTATACCCTTAAAATGAAATTGAAAGTTACATCTTTTGACATGTCACACAGTACACAACAAAACGCCTTTTCCATTTATAATAAGAGTCTTGTGCTCTCAAGCTTCTAGAAATAGACTATAGGTGGAGTTGTTTATAGTATTATGCATGTTGTTGCCGTCACTCTCTTTACACAAATTTATTTACTAGCTTTATATGTACTTATATATTGAACCTACCTGCAGCTACGGCCATGGTGCCATCAGAATGCTCAGAATCTTGAGCAACAACTGTGATAAACTGGATAATGAACGGTATGTGGGGTTCTAAGAGGGAAATGTCGCCAGAAGGAGTGTTACTGTCGCCTTTTAAACCTTGAATGAGCCCAGTGTAAGCATCTAGAACGCCCTCTCTCAATTCATTTAGGTAGTCAATCATATCGTAGTCGGTACGATCAACCTGTACAAACCAATAAAAATATTAGTTTTTTAAATTTATTATATTTCAGAGAGACTACACCAATGCTTCGCATTTCTTTCTTTATCTAACAAAAAAATATTTCAAATTTATATAAATTTGTCAGATATGTCACCAAAATTATCATATTTTATAACTAGAATCAGAGTATAATGTAAAGAAGATAATTTCAGAAATCTAGAGTAGGTTGATTGATAAAACACCAATCTTTTAATTATCTTCTTGAAAATGTTTTTGTAACTGGTAGCAAACAAAAACCTTTAGATATTTTTCATTTTGATTTAAATTATTTGAAACTTGGTGAAACACAAGTATTTCTTTATCGCTTAAAAATGTGTGACTGATTATAAAAAAAAGTGAAAGAAATAACGTGCCTTTACCTGCGCTTGGGATGCTTGGGCTAGAGTAGCTAAAACTATGTCTAAATATTTTTTTAAATTCGGTTCCTATGCTCAGAGCAATATCACCAAAAACTGAGAGGATCTGCGGCTTTACACTCCGATGAACGGTAGGCTCCCCAAGATTTTCTAACAAAAGTGTCATGATCTCATCGCAATAAGGCAAGGCCTTAATTTTTAACGCCCTGAAGATGTCACCAGTAAGACCCACTGCAGTGCCACAAACCTAAACGGAAAAGAAAAACAATTATGTACTGAAAACTTTTAATAAAAAGCTTAAAAATGAGCATATCAAAAATCGTAGATCGACCCCGGCCGGCAGGACTCCGACGGAAATGGCCGATTTTAATTCCGGTTTATCAGTTCCGTTCTAATTTTATTCAAAAGCGTGTAAAAATATGATGTAAAGGTGGGCGATGGGGTAGACTCAATAATTTGTTTTATTTTTACGTTGTCAATAAATGTTGAGTGAATTAAAATTTATAAAAATATAAAATTCTGATAAAAATAGATAAGTTATAATAATTTATTTATTAACACAAACATCCAAAACGCTTCTGCAAACAGGTAAGTCAAATTGACGTATCTAAATTCGCTTTGACATGTAGTAAACAAAAGCAAAAATGCAAGAAAAAATTAGTTAATTTTAAATGAATTTCATAAATGATCGGTTTACTACATGTATGTATATATATAATAGTCACTTACTAGCGAAAAGTTATTCCATTATTTCCCTCGATTTTGACCTAGATCTACCGCACGCTACACAGCCAACTATTTTAGTCTTTGATAAATCATAATAGATGTAACTGTTAACAATTTCGTTCTAGATTTACTACTAAACAACTATCAGTAGTAGAATAAATAATAAATAACATAAAAAAAGCGCAGTAAACACTGACAAATTCACAAAATTTCAAATCAATTCAAATGTGTCAAAATTAATTAAACACTGAAAATGACTGAATAGCATTATATTCCCTTCCTTAAATCTTTTTTATTCAAAGGAATGAAAATAATTTTTAAAAATAAACACCTACTTGATACTCTTGGTGATTTTTCAGGCCAAGATATAAAATCGGCTTGAAAGCGTCCATGTATTTTAAGAAACCATCTCCTAAAACCTCTGTTAAAGTAGAAACAGCCATAATAGCATCTTCTTGAACACCTCCAGTTTTATGAGAATTGAACATGGTCAAAAGAGCTGTCATGACCTGAAAAAAAGTTAACGTTAATAAGTTATTTGGTACATACCGGCAACTCTTACTTTTGGGTCGATATTAACATGTGTGGAAGTAAATCGCATAGGGATCTTATTAAGTCGGAGTGAGAGAAATGCGACGGGTAAGTGCTGTTGCGACGTTGCCAAATCTCCGGTACGTCTTTCCCTATCAAGTAAAGTAAAATCACGATCGCGAACCGCTTATTTTTAAAAGACTTTTTTTCAACATAACTAGATAAAATCATTAGATATGTTTCTGAGCATCTGAAATGGAATTATAAGGATATTGTTAGGGTGTCCATATTTTTTTATAACGAAAACGTCGGTAATCGCAATAATTTAAAAACTCAACTTTTTAATACAGAACACGCGATAACTCAAGAACCACTTTTATATATTGATGTTTTTTATTTTTGAAGTTCGGATCTTTTACAAGATGTTTAAATGAGGAAAACTCGATAGATTTGTTGTTTTAGTTCAAATTCAAAAATTTAAAAAAAACTGTCCATTTAATTTTAGTGCATATCAATTTTCAGCAGTGTAATTTTTTGTTGCAAAGATTTTCACATACTGTCTGCGAAAGAAAATATAACCCACAGAAATATTAAGAAAGTTTTGAAAAACACTATAATCAATCGTTTCTAATGAATTTTGAAATATCGATTTTGAGTTTTAATAGCGCGACCACTGTCAAACATCAACTCAATTCCACTTATTTTTTACAAAAGTGCAAGTGTTTCTAAGTTACACTTAAAAATTTACAAACTAGAGAAAATTACAAAGACTCGTTAATAAATAAACAAATAAAGTATCCACGTACGTAATAAATTGTAAAGCTGAATGCATGATAATCACCCTTCTCTAAAATTTTAGGTACTGATTGGGTCTACCGGTTGACCGCGACGAATCTGTTGTGACGAATCCTATTCCACGTCTCACGTCTCTTAGCAATGTGAACAGACTCTCGGTTTATTTCGTACGTTTGGCAGCTTTGATTTTTAATGTTCTCTCTCTGTTATTCGATTTACATTACAATCGCATCATACTCTTCTTACATACGGAAATATCGACCCAAAGCTAACCTTTGCCAGCCCTTAGTATACTTAAATAGATCACTCACCGCATCTGAAATTTGAGGAGCGTCCTCTGGTGTAACCTTTCTCAAAACTGACTGCAAAGTACCACATAGCAAGGATTGCAAATCGTTGAACTGCGAACGGTCGCTGTGACTACTGATTTGTGATTCCATCTGAAGTACCTAAATATTAGTACGTTAATGATCTGTTTACCTTCTATAGTCCATTTGAACTACTCGCCCTTACCTGCTGCAGTCTATCCAAAATAACCATAGTAGTTTTTTGTACAGTTACATAGCAATCCCTAGGCGAATTTTTAATCATTTCCATTAAAGCTTCGTATGCAGCAGGTCGGAGATTGGCTTGAGCTCCGTCAGGCCTATCAGTAGCTTCTAATAATCTGTAAATACACTTTTAATATTTCATTCAATTAGAAAACTCTACTATTAACCTCTGAACAATAAATTCGAAGAATGGTGACAAACAGTATGTTTCGGGAGTGGTTTCTTCTCCAACTAGATCGCAGGTTGCCGCTTCATACGCCGCCTCCGCCAGACCTTTAAAAATATGTTAAAAATGAATTAGATTAGTTTAGTATATCTATTATATAGGGTGATTCACGACTATGATACGTTAGACGTTTATAGAAAACCGGTGATAGGATTTTCTTGATAATTCGGATTTTTACATAAAGGCACCTGCTCCATATATCTAAATATTATCCAGCGTTACAGTGTTACAGATTATTTGAAAAGTTGCAGCATCTTTGTTATTTTTAAATGGGATATTATTACATTTTTAAAAAAAAAAAAAATTATTTCATAATTTTTATATTATACTAACTTATACCTATCTGTTGTAGTTTTTGTGATAAAAATAAAATATCTGTTAAAATGACGAAAACATGATCTTGAATAAACACTGGTAAAATCGTGAATTGGACATTTTTAAAGTTGAATTTTGAGTTATAAGTTAACGAAAGTCGATATATCCGATCTGTCTAAATCAACCTATTGAATATTACACAAGAAGGGATCAAAAAAATATTTCCATTTGTTATAAAACTGTCCAAACCTTTGTTATTTTGGATTCAACCCCATGTATATTTTTAGAAAAGTCAAATTGCTTTTCAACAACATATCATGTTTAGTGAACGGGAAAAACCGATTAATTTCAATAATCGAGTACTGGAGTTTCAAGCGATTGCAATAACCGAGTGATCGCTCGAGCGAAATATCACTTGTATTTAAAAATACGGCTTTCACCCGTCGCTTGGTGTAAGTACTCGTTCACGCCAAGCGCCAAGCAGTAAGTTGCGTGCGCAGGGCACATATTTTTTCGGTGATGAATGGCAAGTAGCAAGCGGCGAGCGATTCGCTTGATTTAGTTTATTTCGAAGCATTGTCGATATAGGTCGTAAAATTTTGTTCCTCAGATACGCAACGGATAAATATATATACGGCGTCGTATAAATTTGCTACCTGCAATGTATGTAGAAAATTCGCTCGGCTTTTTACAGAGTATGTCACATTTCAATTTATTTCATTCTAGGATCGCTTGCGTTCGTCGCTTGGTACTCGTCACTTGCATCGTTCATAAGCGATGTCGGTTATTACAATAATCGAGTACTTGAGCAAATTTTCGCTTGAGTTATCCCATCACTAATCATGTTCCTATTATACCTAAACCTTCCAGTTTTTTAAGTAGATATATTTCAAAGTTAATAATTCTACTATAGTTTCAAGAATTTCGTTGACATGACAATTTTAGAAATTTAGCAAGTATAAAGTTTAATTGATACAAATACAGTTTGAATATTTGTCATGGTAAGCACTTTCTTTAAACGTAAGAATTATAATTGAATGATTATCTTTTAAATAACATTACTAAACAAACGAAAATATTTAGGTATAGGAACATGATAATTCGTTGAAAAGAAATTTTATTTATGTTTCTATTTTTTAAATAATATACACAAACTTAAATTTTAAATAACAATGATTTAAGCGATTTTATAACAAACAAAAATAAATATTTTTTGATCTCCCCATTTGATATCTAATCGGTTGATTTAGACAGGTCAAATAAATCGATTTCCCTTAACCTATAAACCAAATTTCAGCTTTCAATGTGCCCAATTTATGATTTGACCAGCGCTTGTGGCGTAATTTTTTAATTACGTTTTTATTTTTATCTCAAAACTGTTAAAGAGATAGGTATAGGTTGAATAATAATAGAAAAAATTATGAGATATAGTAGTTCGAGAAATATGTAATAATATACCAAAAATACTACCACTTTTTAGTATGCAGCGGCAACACTGTAACGCTGAAATATTTAGACAGATGCAGCAGGTGCCTTTATGCAAAAAACCTATAAATTTCTAAAAAATTTTTATAAAATCCTATAACTGGTTCTCCATAACCGTCTTGGTTAATGATCATAGCCGTAAATCACCCTGTATATTATATATTTCTATACAAGTACCTGAGAAAGCCCAGCAAACATTGGCAGCTACTCGGGGTTCAGCTTTCAGTCCTGTAATTAAACTTTCCAAGAGTGGTTTCAAGAATGTTTCGTTTATTGCCACATCGGGTATGATTTCACATATACGACCGAATGTCCACGCTGCAGTATCGCGGACCTAAAAATGATGGGATGCAAATACTCCTTCAGAATTATAAAAATGCACTACACTGTACCATTACGCTGCTATCATACATAAGCTCAATTAGAGTGGGTACAGCTTGTTCAACCAGTGGTTTTAGAGTATTACTTTCTAGTCCGCCAAGGATTGACCCAAACGCCATTAAAGAGGCATCTCTAAATCTCCAATTATCTGACTTGATATTATCTATAATCAACAGAAATAAATAGAAATTGTGAAACCCAAAAATAAATGGAAATATTTTGTGCAAACCTTTAATGAATGGCAAAACATGGGGAACAATCTCATCCTCGCAACATGTAGCTAAAAGCATTAAACATACTCCAGCTGCTTTACTAGGATTCCAATCGTCCTCATCATCAAGTTCTTCCTGTTTTGTTAATTTTGTAATAAAATCAGCACAATAAACTGTAAAAGCTCCTTTTGCATAATGACTTGCAGAGACTCATACAAAAAATATTTTAAAAATAATAATCTTTGGAACTACATGGCTATTTTTAAGTATAAAAGAATATCTAATTTTTAAAAAAAAAAAAAAAAAACTTTATTTTGTTTTAAGTAGTATGCAATAGCGAATTCCGAATAGCAGTTAAACTAATAAGGGAAAATAAATATACATTTCCACCGTTTTTTATGCAAAAAGGGGTTTCATGGTAACAGGTAACAGTCAATCAGTACATGTCATCAAGGACCAAAAATAAAAAGAATTGTGTGGGCATTATGTGTGCATATCTGAAGTGAAACTTCTTACTAACAACTATTAAATTGTAAGATTTGAAGCATGTTTTAAAAAGTGTTGCTTGAAATGTTGAAAAAGTAATAAATTGAAAAATATTTTTTTTTTGCGTAAAAATAGTTTTTTTCGTATTTCAAATAGTTTTTACGTAAAAATAGTTTTTGGCGTAGACGCTGTGTCTCGCTAGCTCGTGTGACACGGCCTTGATTTTTTACTCCAGCGCGCGTAAAAAGTTTCACTCAAAAAATGTTGATAAGATAGTTATTGGACTGACATAATAAATTTGGATTATTTTGTGTTAAAAGGTTCAATAGAAACTGTTTTATCGGCATGTTTTCTAAAAGTTATGATTAGTTTAAAAAGATCAGATGTATTAATGTACATAAAGCCGCGTCCAAGCTAGTCGAACAAAACGTTCGCGAACATATATAATTCACACTATATACTCGTAGCAGCAGGTCGTAAACGACGGCACAGCCCATCGCATCGGTCCCGAGGACTGTGGTGCGGGGAAGAATGCGACAACCAGTTTGCTCTATAGATCTAGGATGCGTTTAGGTAGTAGCTGTTTTTTCGAGTGCAAGCATTTTATTAAATAAATTAACCGGTAAACAGTTTAAGAACTTTTGTCGTTAAGAATTAATATTTAGCAGGCGGAGGGTTACAGGTGTCTTTTGGTAGATTATTAGTTATAGTGTATTTATTTTTAAGACTGTATTCATTTTCAGCCGATTCTACCAGGTGTTTCTCAAAAGGGCCTCACTTTTTACTTTTTTATTTTTTCAGATAATACAACAAAAATTTGGTTTATTGGTATATGACATAAATCAGGATTGATTGACGTATTCAATTACCTTCGGTCGCTTCCTGTTTCACCGGAATGACTACACGCTTTGTATTTTTAGACTATATCCTAAGTACTTTTTTACTTTATTTGATAGAAAATGACATTCTGAATAGAATGACATACCATACGTCAATTTTTAGACAATTCCAAATTAAATAAAAATAGCATTTTAAATTTCAATCTAGAGTGCCAAGACTGAGTTAAAACTATTAATTTGTAATCAAAGAACTTTGGAAAGATATATTTGATCATGTAATTTTTCATACTTTCATGGCCCCTTAAAAGATGCCCAAATGTTATTTTTAATGATAACTCAAATTTTTCCAAATGGTACAAGGCTGGCTCAGCATATTTGGAAAAAGCATTTTTTACGAATAATTTGGTACCACATACTTGGTATTTGGGTAAAATTGTTGTTACGTTTATTTATGGCCATTTTAAATTGAAAATGTCAAGATTTGACATATAATATATCATTCTATTTAGAATAATGTTTATATATCATATACGGTAAAAATACCGAGGGTACCATTTTAAATCAAAAGTAGTTGTCATTTCCGGTGAAAAAGATAGTGACCGAAAATAAATGAAAACGTCGATCAATCCCGATTATATGTCACTACTAACATACCAAATCTCGTTTTATCTAAAATTAAAAGTTATAGAAGTGAACCACTTTTCAGAAACACCCGATATATTATTTCTAAATATGTAATGGTAAAATTTCATTTCCGATGTCAAACTTCCTATTAAGTAGTAATTTTTAATTTCAGAATCCCATAATAATTCCGGTTTTTTAATAAAAATAATCATAAAGGTCTTTATTAACAAAAATGAAATTATATGGACGAAGTCTAGCTACATAGCTATTCACACTCAACCCACAATAAAATTAAAATTATAAAATCTTTTCTTTGTGTAAACAAATTAGTTTTCGGTCGATTTCAGTCAATAACTGCGTCTCCCATTGTCGAATACTCGGTAAAAAATAAAAATCACAGATAGACGCCCGAAATTAAATGAGACTCTTCCAAGTGTCCGGTACAATGTCCGCCGAAATGCACGCCGTTCGCTCCTTTTGATTTACCGACACCCGTCGGAAAAAGAACGCGCGCGCTCTAGCATAGGCAGACGCACGCTCTGGCGTACGAGCTAGCCGTTCGGCGCTCTGCGCTCCTTAATAGGCCTAAGCTAGGTGTACTTGTTGGCTTTATTATTTATAAATCTACCTATCTCACAATTTTCACTCTAATATCTGTTTAATTATATATGTTCGCGAACATTTTGTTCGAGTAGCTTGGACGCGGCTTAAGACGATCACCCGGCCATCAACTCGTATCGTTTAACGTCGCTTAACTTGGTCATCGTCATCTATCAAGAACCGGTGTTTCGACGTAGCTGGGTCGTTGCTCCCTATCGTTCTGAATTATTATACAATATTAAATACAATTTCACCTCTAAAATTCTTATTTATATTTAGTTTTTATAGAACTTATACACTAGTATGTATATTTCATCATTAAAAATAGTAATATGTCTGGCTATATAAAATATGACCACCAGATATAAGCCTATTTATTTAGAAATAATGTATTTTTTATTATATTTTTTATTAATGCTGTTTGATTTTGTAGAGTCTGTTTTTTTTTAACTTTTTCAAACATTTATCATTCAGAGGTACACATAAACGTCATACAAATTAAAAAGAAACTTAGATTGCGTCATCGAGCACATGCATACATGTTAGCGTTGTTGCCGGTGTCGGAGAAATATTTGCAGAAAAATTTACAATACATAAGATCTATTAAAGATGCTAAATAAACTTTAAATTGATAACAGCTTTAAACAGTTTCAGGCAGGGCTGAACAATTTTTAACAAAACGTGTTTTTTATTGTTTAAAACGCTTGTTTTATACTCTGTTTTAAACTATATTCTGTAGATGACACTCAAAGTTAAGAAATATGTTGAGTAACTAGTGGTAGCAAGTAGTTTTTTAGACAATATTATGTTGAGCTGATTACTTTGCTTTTCATTCCTTTTGTATTAGTTGTTTTTTAATTAAATAGTTGAAAGAGATTTTCTTATTCTTTATTGAAAAAAAAAACGCCTACATACCAAAAATATATAATACCCTGTTTTAAACAAATATATAAAACAACAGACATACATACATATATAAAACAAGACACATGAGACACAACACTCAACTAAAACTTTCAGAAAATGCTGGCAAATGTCAAATAAACATGGCACTGCTACAACCGCTTCCTTTGCTTTGCCAACACAAAATTGAGCAGTAAATTTAAAACAAATTGTGGGAGCACTGAACACATTTATTAGTGTATTCGATGGCGTGCAATGGTTTTTATTTTGCATGACCTCTAAAATACTATTTAATACTAACTTATTTCCCTAAATGTGAAGATAGTGGTAGTACATATTTCAAAATGTTTTTTTTTTGTCAATAATTTTGAGAGACCAATGAAACTATTCATTTAGGACACTAAATATGTTGCATCTTCACTCACATTTATATCCCATAATTTCAAGTTTTATGTGTTTTTAGGATTGTACAAAGCGGATTAACTGTTATTGTTTTGTTTGCTTTGAATTTAATTTTTGTTTATATTTATAGAAACACTGAAATATTTTGGAATTAATTTTCTAACGATAAAACCATTGAGTAAAAGAGAATGCAGCAATCTACATAAAAGATTACAATTTAAGTTTAGAAATAAGTTTGTTACACTGTAAGCAGGTATACTAACTAAAATATTTTGAAAAATGTGCACTGTGACTGTGAGTGCCATACTATACATTTTGGAACAATGGATAAAAAATGAGACCCTGTACATATTAGAATTGGCAAATTAGAATCATACAATAACATTAGATGTGAATATTGAGAATAAATATATATTTTGTCACTATTCAGAACTTGAATATAAAACACATAAGAATATAAAAATGCAATACTGAAATCATTTTTTAAGAAGAGAAATAAATACCACATACCTAGAAGGTGGCCTGCCAGCTTCCTGAGCTTCAGTATCTTCAATTGCTAAGTCAACTTCCTCATCACTTACGTTCGACCAAAATTCTATTCCTTGTAAAGCAACAGCATCATTTTCTGATTTCATAGCTTCCAAAGTTATGGGAAATAAAGCAGGTGCCATATATGTCTCCATGTGTTGGTAGTAGAGTGACATAATTTTTACTAAACATTGTAGAGCAGCGACCTACAATAAACACATTACAAATAAATATGAGTATATTTATTGTTACAAAACAAGTTTACTTTAATTTGAGTATCAGCTGATTGTGTGGCTTCACAAACAACTTCCATGATATAGTTCCTCTCAGTGGGTTGTTCAAAATTTGCTTTAGTAAATTCCAACGAATTGAGGAGAGCTTGTGTAGCAGCTAATCGAACATGACTACTAGTTTCTGTCACTCTCATTCCATGTACTATAGCAGTTAGAATATCATTTGATTGAGATACCAGTACGTCACAGTCAATTTCCACAAAAAATTCAATAATAATTCCGATATCTTATAATGATGTTAATATTCTTACTTGACAAATATATCCGATAGTTTCCAATGTTGCTTCTTTCTGCATTTCAGATGTTGCATTCAGTATATTATTAACTAATGTACTAATAAGATCTGGCCATTGTCTCTGAGGCAATTCAGTAACTGCTATATACGCAACACATTGAGCCGCTGAAGAAGGACGATTTGTTTCTGTTCCTAATGCACCGACCACCTTAAAAAATATCCTTATTAACAATGAACTTCATTAGATTTGGTGATTACTTACATTCTTCTTAATGTATGATCTGATGTCTTCAGGAAAAGACAACCATCTTTGTTGATATTGCACTTTAATATTTGGATCTTTGGATGTAAGATGATTTTTAAGCTGCAGACCTGCAGCCATTCGGGCGACAGGGCTATTACCTCCATGTCTCAAAATATCCGACAATGTTTTAATAAAACCTAACACATTTGTTGCTGCTGCTTGTTCAAGGAATGTTGAAGCTTGTTCCAATTCATTTTTATCTATAATATCAAAACGTGAATATGAATTATATCTACACCACAAATATTAAGAAAAATCATAAGATATTTTGTATACACTGACTTGGAAATGTTAAAATGATAAATTATAAAGAATAGAACAGGAAAACAAGGATAATTAAGAGAGTTAAAAATGAACAGCAATGATATTGTCCAGTCTTCTTAAACTTTCCAGATATATTGTTATAGATGTGATCCTCTTTCTTCCACAAGCCCTAAGCAGATTGGCAGGGATGGTTTATAGGCTGCTGACCTCAAATCGATTGAAGGTTATCATGTTTATAGTAAACCGATATAAATAATGTTCATCATAATTAGAAGTGTACTTTCCATAGCATTTTACTGATAAACAAGGATAAAATGGAAATGACACGAAAGTTAATTGGCAACCTGACGAACATCAACTTTGTACTTACCCGGTGATATGGTCTTTTCTAATACTTGTATAAGTTGAATAGCTTCTTGGTGCATCGTGTATGTATTTGTTACTTTCTTAGTTAAACTTATTTACGATATTACGCGATTTTACTAGAAAAATACCGGCGAACACCACATGTAAGATGATTCAACTGACAGATCTTTTGCGGGAAGGAACGAAACGGTTCCTACGAATATTCCTACGCGAGATTTGACAGATGAGTTAAATTTTAAATCGTTACTCACTGAATTCAAAAATAGCTCTTATTAAAACGTCAGACTACGTCATCTGTATACCATACACGTAATAAATGTTCGCAATTAAAACGATATTTTTGCCTGTCATTTTAAAATAATAATAAATTGTTATGATAAACTTCATTAGAGGAGTACTACTTTATAAGGCGGGGTTTTTAGTTCCGTTAGGGTAGATTTATTTTAATAAAGATAGATGTTTATTGTTTTAATTTGAAACGTATGAGCTACTAAAAGACAGATGGCACCAAAATTTTTTTAATTTTTTGTAATTTTTTTTTTTTTAAAATATAAAAAAAATTATAACTAAATAATACATGGCTAAATCATTTTTAAATTTAATTGACTCTTTGTGAATATATCTCTGTTGATTTTAGTAATATAATCTAAGGATTTTATAAATCAGGATTGTAGGCTTGAAAATCGATATTTACAAGCAGAAGTGAAGTATGGAACCAGATACAGTACTATTATAGAATTCTTTTGCACTTGTAAAGAGAGGTTTAAAGCTCCGCCAACAGATGGCGTCTCAGTGCACATTTTAAATAAAATAATTCCTAATCTGGTACCTACGATTCCAGAAGAAAAGCTGGAGAAACCGAAGAATTTCACATTTTTCAAGCGTAGCATCAGATCAGAGAATCAGATCACATTTGTCTTACGAAACAATCCACTTTCGATGATTTTATGACTTCCTTAATTCTAGTTCGAAATAGTTTGTCGCTATTATTTGCCAACATCTTACATGAAATAACAATTGGTTTGTTTTTAATGGGAACAAAAGAAAAAGAATGCCATTAAGATGTCTGTCTCGATGGAAATAGATTAGGTATAGTATTTTAAAAAATCGGAAAAATGGAGATTTCATGCATTCTAATTCCATTATAGTAGAACACTAAATAAACAAACAGAGAACTGTACAGTAGAATATTTTAAAATTCTTTTGCAGCGATGTTTATAAATAAAAGGTTAAAATAAATCTGCTAAGTAGTGCTAAGTAGGTATACAGGATGGTCCAATAGTGCGAGAAAGTCCAATATTTTCATTTTTATTACAGATATAAAGTTTAAAAGGTGCGTATCCTTAAAATATTTTGTTGCATACAGGGTGTTCCAAAAAATATGTAATGATAAAGTTCTATTTTTTTGCAATCCCGATTTTTATGTACAGAGTTGGATTTAGCATAAAATGCTTACATACCAGGTGCGTCTCAAAGTGGCTCACTCACCCTATAACTTTTATCTCTTCACTTAAAAAAACAGATTTGGTACGTTAGTATATGCACTGTATATGACATTAACATTGATTGACGTATTCAATTGTCTTTGATCACTTCCTGTTTCACCGGAAATGGCTACAACGGCACCCTCGCTAAACGGCAAATGGCTAAAAATGGCACCCTCCTCGGTTTATTTTTACTATATTCGATGAAAATGACACTTTGAATAGAATGACATATGACATATCATATGTCAACTTTTGACATTTTCAACAGACAAAGACAAAGAAGACATTTTCAACAGACAAAATGTGTATTTAAATTTCAATCTAGAATGCCACATGGCTCCTTTAATCAGGAGCCTTGGAAAACTTCAATTTTTATCATAGCTGTTACTATATACTTCTTAAAATACCCCTAAAATAAATTTTGAGTCTAAAATGCTTGTTTCCTAACTGATTCTAGGTAATCAACGAGGTTTTTTGTGACGAGACCATGGTTTTATCTGTTATTAGATATAATCAACACAATATTTTTTCTTGTTTTTAATATACTGTGAATCTCCAAAAAATGAGGTTGACCTTTTGGTTGATCTGATCATGTATAGTAGGGTGAATATGCCAGTAGCTGGACATACACCAGTTGTCGGACAAAACGTACTTATTTGGAAATAAGTTAAAAATATAACTTAAGCGGCCCATACATTATCAAACAAATTGCGCAACAAAGCGATGCGCAACGTGGCGTTGCACAACTCCATCATCACCTATACACTTGGTAACATTTTGGTCCAAACTTTTTATTAAAGTTGTGCATTGTTTGAGAAACAAGCGTCCCGCTAAAAAACCGACTGATGGCAACAAAAAATATTGCACAACGAAGCGCAACACACGCGCGCACAACGCACGTTGCTTTCAACAGCGGTCCGTTGCACAAAATTAAACTCTTAAAAACGCAGGGCCCGCCATTGGCAACTCGTTGCGCAACATCCTGTGTTGCGCAATTTGTTTGTTAATGTATGGGCCGCTTTATATACTTCAAATAATTAAAAGCCGGCCAATTCTGTCAATTCTTCCGCTTTGCTCTATAACATTTTCTTTGTCTAAATTGTCACCCTGAACCGTTAAAAATTCGGGAAAGTGACTACATGTTTGTGCTTCCTAATTTTGCCTGTTAAAGATGGAGGTGAGATAGTTTGTAAGGTAAGTTAAAAATGTTGTATCTAATTTATGAAGTACCTATAACTTTACGTGTATGTAGAATATAGTCTAAACTTTTATTTCAAATAACAAAAAAGGATACTTTTTAATATTTAATGTTTAATTTAGGTGTCCGATAATATAATTTTGGTTTAAGTCCAGAGTAGTCGGACAAGTGCCCGACAAATGGAAACTCTTTTGTTTTGGTCTTTTTCTTGATAATCTACTACTTTTCAAATATAATGAAACATTAGTTTTTGGTAGTGTTTAGTGGTCGCACAGCAAAAACTCAACACAAATGCAGATCAAAGGAAATAAAAGTTGTCCGATCACCCCTAGTCAACGCTAAAGAGATTTAATATTTAAGACGTCGGACTGTCGGACAGTGGCCCTTTTTCGACGTCATATTGCAGAGTTCAGATTCAGACTGATTTTTTATGAGATTTTGGTTATTTTCAAACATGAACCCTAAAGTAAAAGTGTATTTTCATCAATACAATAAAGATGCATTAGAAAAAATAGTCCGAACTGTCCGAGAAGAAGGAAAATCGCGTAAAACATGCAGTCAGTACAGGATTCCAAGTCAACAGTACAGGACCGTATGAAAGACAAATAAGCGACGTTTGCAAACTAATGGAACCAGGACTTGTTTTAACCAGAGAAATTGAAAAAAATGTTACCTGGATTGAGAACTTAGCCGTTTGCGGATTTCCAATAAAAAAAAACAAGTGTTACTTATCACGCAGCTGAAAAAATTGTATCTAGAAGAAGAAAAATTGAAATCGCTGTTTACTAATGGAAGCATGGTTTTATGAACCGCGTTGGTATCGTTTAAAAGATCGCGCACACAACACCTACGGACCCGAGTACGGACCAGCACAGCACAAACCTGCATCCTGCATGACATCGCACACTTTACCGCCACAGACCAGCAACATAAGCGAGTTTCGAAAAAAGTACAGTTGTCAAGGCTCAACTACTAGAGCGTGCAACATAGTATTGAAAATGAGTAGTTCAGAGGAAGAAATTATTATTTTAGCCATGTTATGTGAAGAAGAGGAGGAAGAGAAGGAAGCTAAAAGAAAAAAAGAAGATTTTGGGTTCACCCTATAAAATCAAAAAGAAACAATATGGCGAATTTCATCATTTGTTCCTGAATTAAAAAGATTCGAAGAAAAGTTTTCCAATATTTTCCAGATGTCACAAATCAAATTTTATTATTTTTTTTTTGCTATCGACTCTCATATTGCATCTTTTCTTTCTTGGTCTTTATATATAAAATGCTTGGCTCGTATCGCACAGCTCTGGATACTTTTGTACCAGTAAAATAAGTTTTTCTTCATTCATATTTAAAACGATTTAAAGGTTCGAACAAAAATAAACGAAATCTAACCTACATCATGCGACTTGAGCCAGCTAGCTATGTTTGTGGAGGTGTGCTGGTTCGCCGGTGCGCACATTAGGTAGGACCAGCACGACCAGGCATAAATATTGCCGGTCATATTTGTCCCTGACCGACACGACCTGTTTTGACGGTCGTGGCTTGTGGCGGTACGTGCTGGTACTGGTCTAGTGTGCTCTACTCTATTAAATAACACGGTCACCTTCACCGGTAGATTTTACTGGTCTGGTCCGTGCCGGTCCGTGCAGGTATAGTGTGCGCGATCTTTAAAGATTATTTTTTCATATAGATAACACACAACGATAAACGGTATATATTGTTAAAGATTAAATTTGCTTTAAAATTATACATATATTAAATAAGGGACTATGCAGAATCAGCCAATCACAAAGTGTCCGACTTATGTAACCTCCCGGCCGGACAATGGCAAGCACTGTCCGACTATTGACAAAACAACACTTTTATCACTTAAAACAATAATTAAAATTATTGCTAGGTTTATGAAAAAAAAACATACTATATTTAATGCGAAGCCCCATAACCACACTATCTATTTCATAAAATTTCATTTCCAATCTGCATGCCACCAATAAAGAAAATTTAATCAACAATTTAAACTCAGCTTTTTCTAAACTGTCCGACCACTGGCATATTCACCCTATTTTATATTTGAAGCCGCTATACGGTGTTGCCGTATGTGTAAGTGTTTCTAAATGTTTAGCGGTTTCGCTTAGGAGGCTTTGATTAAAATTTACTATGATTATTGAACGCTTGAATATACTCGAAGTATGATCTTTTTTATCTTCTAGGATAGAGATATAGGTCTCAGAACTAAAAACATTACTTACCACCTTACCAGCCAAAAATGGGTGAAACCAATTTAATATGCATTACTTATGATTTTGATCTAAAAAGCGCGTTCAGCAGGACAACCATTCGATGGCACATCGCTCACTGATCAACTTGTCCTGATGAACGCGACCCATGTACCCGTTATTATGAGCTGAAACGAACTACTCGAATAACCAACTAAAAAATAGTGGTTTTGACGTTAGATTAAGATTGTATAGATAAATTTCTAACTAAAGTTTAAAAAATGCATGTTTTCACGTCATCTCAATAATGAAACGGTGCAAACTTTAATATTAAATTATATCATTAAAATATTCGGTTTTTTCTTGATCAAGTGTTTATGATCATAATTTTAATCCATGTAAGATAATTTTATTAATTCTCCAATGCTTAGCCCAACTTTCAAATTTATAATTTTTTAAAATTACATAAGTACTATCGTTATCATCATGAAGCAATAAAATCAAATTACACCAATTTATCGGTATTATTGTGGAGAAGAAAACAATTTCAAAACTTTTTATGTGTTTTATATTTAAATCAAGAAAAAGAATTTTTTTTTGTAGTAGGTTAATACAAGTTAATACAACCTTTACAAATTCGAGATACATAGAATATATAGTTATCAGAGATGGGTAGATACAGGGTACATGGAATTTGAGTAAATACTATACGCTATGCGCGCTCAAGTTATCCCTGCTAATTTCCTAATATCATGGTCCCATCTCAGGTTCGGTCTTCTTCTAGGTCTCTTAATTCCTCGTGGGTACAATGCTGTAATGTTTGTGGTCCATCTATTATCCGTCCCTCTTGCCAGGTGTCCTGCCTATTGCCACTTGAGGGATTTAACTCTGTGGATGACATCTATTACCTGGATCTTTTGTCGTATCCACTCTTTCTTTTACGGTCTCTCTTGGTTATTCCCAGCATATTTCGTTCCTTTGAGCGTTGTACGATCTACAGCTTCCTTATGACGTCCGTTTTAAGTGTACAGGTTTAGTATGTTAAGTGTACAGGTTTAGTATGCATAGGTCATGACTGGTAGTACACATTGGTTGAATGTCTTCTTCTAGAATGCTACTTTATCTAAAAGTGGAATTCTAGATTTGAATATGATTGAGTTACTTAACTCTTCTGTTGATTTCTGGTATTAGAGATCCCGAGCTGTGTATTAGTTGTTCCAAATATACCTATCTTTTCTTCTACTATTTCCAGTGTTGTGTTATTTATTAGAATGTTTTTTCTGTCCACTAGTTCGTTGTACATACTACTGCTACTAGTGTTATTTACAGCAACGCTAGAAGAAATCTTCCGTCAACTGGACCGGACCAACAAAGGATTAAAAACAGATGGAGAATATCTTAACCATCTAAGATTCGTTGATAACATAGTCCGAAGTTCTTGTTCCTCAGGACCATTGGCAATTAGGACTGTGTCATCAGCGAATTTTAGATGGATAAGATATTTTCCATCTATTTTTAATCCTTTGTTGGTCCAGTCCAGTTGACGGAAGATTTCTTGTAGTGTTGCTGTAAACAGCTTTGGGGATATCGCGTCTTCTTGACGTACTCCTTTGCCATTTGGGATCTCTAGAGTTATTTTATATATCATTATCCTTGGTTCGGCTTCCTTGTGCGTCAACTGGACTGGACCAACAAAGGATTAAAAACAGTTGGAGAATATCTTAACCATCTAAGATTCGTTGATAACATAGTCCGAAGTTCTTGTTCCTCAGGACGATTGGCAATTAGGACTGTGTCATCAGCGAATCTTAGATGGATAAGATATTTTCCATCTATTTTTAATCCTTTGTTGGTCCAGTCCAGTTGACAGAAGATTCTTCTAGTGTTGCTGTAAACAGCTTTGGGGATATCGCGTCTTCTTGACGTACTCCTTTGCCATTTGGGATCTCTAGAGTTATTTTATATATCATTATCGTTGGTTCGGCTTCTTTGTGCGTCAACTGGACTGGACCAACAAAGGATTAAAAACAGTTGGAGAATATCTTAACCATCTAAGATTCGTTGATAACATAGTCCGAAGTTCTTGTTCCTCAGGACGATTGGCAATTAGGACTGTGTCATCAGCGAATCTTAGATGGATAAGATATTTTCCATCTATTTTAATCGCTTGTTGAACTCCAGTCAACGTTGACGGAAGATTTCTTCTAGTGTTGCTGTAAACAGCTTTGGGGATATCGCGTCTTCTTGACGTACTCCTTTTGCCATTTGGGATCTCTAGAGTTATTTTATATATCATTATCCTTGGTTCGGCTTCTTTAAAGCGTCAACTGGACTGGACCAACAAAGGATTAAAACAGTTGGAGAATATCTTAACCATCTAAGATTCGTTGATAACATAGTCGAAGTTCTTGTTCCTCAGGACGATTGGCAATTAGGACTGTGTCATCAGCGAATCTTAGATGATAAGATATTTTCCATCTATTTTAATCCTTTGTTGGTCCAGTCAATTGACTTTCCAATTCTTCTAGTGTTGCTGTAAACAGCTTTGGGGAATCGCGTCTTCTTGACGTACTCCTTTGCCATTTGGGATCTCTAGAGTTATTTTATATATCATTATCCTTGGTTCGGCTTCTTTGTGCGTCAACTGGACTGGACCAACAAAGGATTAAAAACAGTTGGAGAATATCTTAACCATCTAAGATTCGTTGATAACATAGTCCGAAGTTCTTGTTCCTCAGGACGATTGGCAATTAGGACTGTGTCATCAGCGAATCTTAGATGGATAAGATATTTTCCATCTATTTTTAATCCTTTGTTGGTCCAGTCCAGTTGACGGAAGATTTCTTCTAGTGTTGCTGTAAACAGCTTTGGGGATATCGCGTCTTCTTGACGTACTCCTTTGCCATTTGGGATCTCTAGAGTTATTTTATATATCATTATCCTTGGTTCGGCTTCTTTGTGCGTCAACTGGACTGGACCAACAAAGGATTAAAAACAGTTGGAGAATATCTTAACCATCTAAGATTCGTTGATAACATAGTCCGAAGTTCTTGTTCCTCAGGACGATTGGCAATTAGGACTGTGTCATCAGCGAATCTTAGATGGTTAAGATATTTTCCATCTATTTTTAATCCTTTGTTGGTCCAGTTTGGAAAAGAAGTTTCTAGTGTTGCTGTAAACAGCTTTGGGGATATCGCGTCTCCCTGACGTACTCCTTTGCCATTTGGGATCTCTAGAGTTATTTTATATATCATTATCCTTGGTTCGGCTTCTTTGTATATATTGGCGAGAGTTATTTTATATAGGCCTGTCAATATCTTTTTTCTTCTTCTATTATTGCCTTAGGATATATCGAGTCGAAAACCTTCTCAAGGTCTATAAAGGCTATGGCTAGTGGAAGTTCGTTTTTCTTTTGTTCCGCTGACAGTTTTTCTTAGTGTATGTATGTGATCAATCGTGCTGAAGCCTGAAATATGACATAAATTAGGATTGGTTGACGAATTCAGTTGTTTTTAGTCACTCGGTGTTTCACCAGAAATGACCACATTTGATTTTTAAATTGCACCCTCTGTATATTTTTACTTTATTTGATAGAAAATGACACTGAATAGAATGACATCAAAAAATACCAAAAACAATCAAATATTATAAAACAATAATCAAATCAACTTTTGACATGTTCGCATATGGTTTATTTGAAATTGTAACATGCTGTTCATAATTGGCTCGAAATACCAAGTATGTGTTACCAAATTATTCGTAAAAAAATGCTTTCTCCAAATATGCTAATGAGCTACCCTTGTTCCATTTGAAAAAAATAAGTCACGATTAAAAATACGATTTGGGCATCTTTTAACCGGCCAGGATAAGACACGAAAAGCATTAGACGATCAAATCTATTTTTCCAATGCTTCTTGATTAAAAATTAGTGTTTTTAACACAGCCATGGCACTTTAGATCGAAATTTAAAATACTATTTTATTTTATTTCACCGAAAATGTCCAAAGTTGACATATGTTATGTCATTCTATTCATAGCAGGAGCGCCGGCTTTTATAAAACCTCGTGTGTGCTCATGATGGGTAAATGCGAGGGTAAATGTAACAAATTTCCAAATTGTTACATTGGTTGCATTTATTACCACTTTTTTACATATGTAACCTATACCGTGCTGGCAACTGTTACTTTTGGGTCGGCATTTACATGTGTCGAAGTAAATCGCATAGGGATCTTTTTAAGTCGTAGTGAGAGAAATGCGACCGACTGACGCGTTGCGGCGTTGTCGATACGCCTTTCCCTATCAAGTAAAGTAAAATCGCGATCGCAAACCGCTTATTTTTAAAAGACTTTTTTCAGGGAAGATAACTAGATAAATCATTGAACATGTTTCTGAGCATCTGGAATCGAATTATAAGGATATCGATGGGGTGTCATTTTTTATAACGAGAAAACCTAGTAATGGCGATAATTTAAAACTCTTTTTAACACATAACAGGCCGGGGGATGCCACTGTTGGAATTACCTGTACATTTTCTTCGCAGTCATTGGCGGTCGCTTGGCGGTAAAACGATATTTTGGCGGTACATGTACATTTTTACCCAAAGTGAGACACCCCTCAGAGCAAACCATAATTCTCCTTTAGATATTGAAACTTTTTTATTTTCAAGATCGGATATTTTACAATATGTTTACATAAGAAAAATTCGATAAGGTTGTTTTTCCATTCAAAATTTTTAAACAATCCATCCATTTACTTTTTAGAGCATAGCAATTTTCAGCAATCGTGTAATTTTTTATTGATAAAGATGTTCACATACTGTCTACAAAGATACAGCAAGAAATATTAAACAAAAAAAAAATTCTTGAAAAAAACTTCTATCTATTAGTTCTAATAGATTTCGAGATAATGATTTTGATTCAGAGTTCTAATAGCGCGACCACTGTCGAACACCTACTCAATTCTACATATTTTTACCAAAAATGCAGGTGTTTCTAACTTGCACTTAAAAAATCAAGCTATAGGGAAAATTACAATGACTCGTTAATAAATAAACAAATTGAGTATCACGAGACGTAATTAAATCGTGAAGCTGAACGCATGATGTACACCTTTCCCTAGAACTTTAAGTACTGACAGAGGTATAGAGGTATTGATTGGGTCGACCACAGTGCTTCGAACATATGGCTCTAGAGGACAAAAATCCAAAACTTCTCTTTTATTGTAAGCAATTTATTCAAACTAGGTTTATTTGACACAAATGATGAGTACTCTCATTGTACTAAATGATGATGTTCTTAGTCCCACGTATATGAAAAAAAAAACTTATAAATAATAATAATGTTGGAGCTGTGTGGTGTAAGTATTAAATAAATCTTTGTGATAAAAAAGAATTGTAATAACATTAGAACATGATTCCACAATATAAGCCTAATAAAAGATAAAAAATAAAAAAAATGTTTTCTTTAATGAAAAGAAACATTAATGTCATATTTAATTAAAAAAAAACTTAGATACTATAAATTTACTTGAGGACAACAAAATGCATAGATCATAACTACTCTGATTCAGAATCACCACTGACAGAATCTTCAAATTTATAGTATCCAAATCACGGGTAGATGAAGTATCCTCACATATAAGATATTTCTGTACATCATTTTTCTAATATGTTACTTTTTCGCGTTGTTACTGTTCATTTTGTCAGTATGAGGGGTTCGGATGTTAATAGTTACATCTTTAATAGACTATATCACTTTTTCATTTTTTCCTTTTCTTGGGTATGAGATTTTATAATAAATTGAAAGATGGACACTTTTTTATGCGACGTTTCGATCCAACATAGTGGACTTTTTCAGGCACAAGTGGTATCTCATTTGACTGGAAGGTTCATCAATATATAATAAGAACATATTTGCAAATACAAATAATTTTGAGTTCTTGTCCTTATGATCAAGCCAAGTATTAGCCAGATCGGCATTGCTTATCAATTTTGCTCCATCGAAAAGGTATTATAAAATAAAGTTCGTCGCAAGCAGACGCAGGTGAACTATACAAAAATTAAAAGTGTATGAATATGGCAACAGAAATATTCAATAAATACGATATGTTTTTGATATGTGTTTTTTGAAGTTTGAAAACGTAAATTTTTTTTTTTTTTTTTTTTTTTTCACTTAAAAAATAAATAAAAAACTAAACAATCACGAACGTTTTAGAAATAAATTTAAAGTACATACCTTGTTTAATAATATCCATAGTGGCTTTCAATTAAGTACGTACCCGTTTAACTCCATAATATACAGAACTACTATGAATGTCATTCTTTTCACTGATGAGATAATGATCACAAAATTTATTTTTAATTTAGAAACATTTGCTAACAAAAACGCTGTTTATGAAAAATAATATACAGGATGGTTGAACATTGCTATAAGTATAAAATTATACCTATTCAGATATTAGTAAATTTTAACTTATTTTTTGATTTTTGTCCATGGGACGAAGCACTGTGGCGACCGGTCAACAGCGACAAATCTGCTATATCCCCTTCCACGTCTCTTAGCGATGTGCAAAATTTCTCGGTTTATTTCATACGTTCGGCAACGTGTTTACTGTCCTCTCTTTGTTCAGTACATTATAAACGCATTGTACTCTTCTTACATACGGAAATCTCGACCCAAGACTAACCTTTGCCAGCTCTTAGTATAACAAAATTAGGAAAATACCATATCAATGATTTATTCATTTTATTATTTTGAGTATAATTGTAGTTATGTTATATTTGTGAAAATATTATTTATACACATTACAGTCGTGTAAGTACAGGCAGCGTGTAAAGAAGTTTGACTAGCGACAGTTTATACACTATGAGGTATAATTACTAGATATATTGGCAATATAGCCAGCCAAATATAGGTAGTATGTCCTTTAATTCGTAAAAATTAATATTCTTGCTTTATCCACAATGAAGTTACAGGGAGGGGGGATCTTCGACATGGCGGGGGCACGGTAGTACCGATAACGGCTAGGACTTTTCAGATGTAAATATTGGCCCACTGTCCGTATCTGACTGTTTTGACTCGTCTTTCCGAGATGCTCTTCACTGCGCGACAAGTGTGTTTTCCGCCGCGACGCCTGCCTTCGCCACGCCAGGCCGTCGCATTTTTCCGCAGGTTTTCCCAGACTAATCGCATTCCTTCGCGCACCAGAAAACCTTCTTCTTTCCAACAAATCAAAAAGATGGGACGGCGGCGGCTCGTTCGGACTCTCGTCTATTTCGAGTGCCGCCGAAATAATTAATTCCGTAATTCGGGACTGGAAATAGCGGCACTGACCTGCCTCGCCGCAGACCGTGTTGCGTTTTTGCCGGGAAAACGGGGAAAACGACACAAAAGGCTCTTTGACGTGGCAGACGGACGGACGGGACGGTTGACTTTCCGCCGTCGTGGCGCGCGGCATTTATACTGCAGACGCGGACAGGATTTAAGGAGAAATTTTGTTTATTCTTGAAAAACATTCAAATACAATAATTAAAAAAAAATGTTTTTCTTTTCTTTTCAAAATATTTTTAATTCTAATTGCAGTTCAACCGGAAGTTATATATGATATCTGACAGGATATGATAATACAAATATCAAATTCCCATTATCGACTCGGGCATGCGAATGACTAAAAATGCAAATTAAAATATCAATTGACATATTCCATGGTTTTTTGAACACGCTGCCATTAATATATTATGGAAATTATTCCATTTGGCTAATACCTACTGCACCTTCCACTGTCTATATTGTAGTACACGGAAAAAATGTCGTGAATAATGCTAGAATTGTAAAATCCTTTGTTGCAAACTGTAGTGGTATGTATATGTGTGAGATAGAAGTTGTAAAAATCGGAAAGCACCTGGTCCGTACACCATTGTGCGATACGCCCGCCGCGCGCCGTTGCTAAAGTCATGAATAAATGCCTTATGCTTGGCCAATTCCCAAAACATTGGAAAGTTGCAAAGCTGGTCCTTATCCAACCGGTCTGAATCCGACCATACCGAAAATATAGACCAATCTGTTTACTCAACTCCAGCGGAAAGTTACTGGAATGCCTTTCAAGAGATAGACTGGAATCAGAACTAAAAGAAGGCAACAAACTTCACCCTAATCAATTCGGCTTTAGGGAAGGGAAGTCCACCATTGACGCATTAAAAATGGTGGTCAATGAAGTAGACCGAATTAAAACCAAGAGTTACCGACATAGAGGATTTTGGCATTACTCACCCTTGATATAAGGAACGCTTTCAACTCGGCTCCATGGCTGGGCATTGCAACTCAACTGGAGCATAAAGGAATTAGCGCATACGTTGTACGCATGGTACAGTCGTTCCTGTCACATAGATATGTCATCGCGGGAGTACGGCGGGAAACACAGAATGACGTCCCTCAAGGTTCGATCCTCGGACCCACAGGATCCGATCACAATCAATAAAATGAAGAATATACGAAATAATATACATGGTCTGATTTCTTTCGAAAATCGACATCTATGAAACTATGAACACTTCCTGGTCACAAACGGTACATTGTGAGACAAGCCCAATAGGAAACAAGCCCTATAACATAAGAGTACGACATTTTAATGAACAGTGCTTTCCATAAAAGCAATAAAATGAAGAATATACGAAATAATATACATGGTCTGATTTCTTTCGAAAATCGACATCTATGAAACTATGAACACTTCCTGGTCACAAACGGTACATTGTGAGACAGAAAATTGTAGAGGGAAACAAGCCCTATAACATAGGATACAACATTTTAATGAACAGTGCTTTCCATAAAATCAATAAAATGAAGAGTATGAGAAATAATGTACATGTTCTGATTTCTTTCGAAAATCGACATCTATGAAACTCTGATAGCCGCTATATCTAAAACAAAATACAATAAACCAAGACAAAACATCAAAAATAATAGAATTATAACATTTTAATCAAGATCAACTAAGATTCATTAACAAAAATACCAGAAAATAAATTTCCAGATCAATTATAAAAATATACATTCACTTGGTATCATAGCCAAATTATTAATATTCAACTAATACTCTGTTAAAATCACAAAATAGAGTTAAAAAAAATTCAGAAAAAATAAATTTAGCCTTTCTTTCAAGTTAAAACAAAAATAAAACCAAAAACAAGAATTTGATACTACAAATTAGTTTTTCAAGATCTCCGCTAGGTGTGGCAATTTTTAAGTAAAAACACCGTATTATGGGTAGTTGACAAGTGGTACATATATCCCCTGAGCTGTATCCAAATAAAAAATATAATCAAAGTAATCTGGGTACTACAAATTAATTATTTGTGTATCCCCTGAGCTTCCTGGGGTATTGTGACAAATCTTTTCGGATTAATTACTTGTCTATGGGTAGCGTGGCTATTTTATAGCGACTATTTGACTCAAAATACCAACTGCGTGGTACCAAATAATTAATTCGTTTAAAGTTCAAATATGCTAATGAGCCACCTTGTTCCATATGAACAAATTGAGATATGATTAAAAATACAATTTGGGTATCTTTTAACCGGTCACAAGACCCAAGGAACATTAGACTAACAAAACTATTTTTTTTTTTTTTTTTCAAAAATTTTTAGTGTTTTAACACAGCAAACACTCTAGATTGAAATTTAAATATTTTTTCAAGCAAAAATGTCAAAAGTTGACACTATACTATGTATTCTAGTCACTTTTATCCGAATAAAGGTAGAAATATACCGAGGGTGCTATTTAAAATCAAAAGTTGTATTTATTTCGGTTAAACAGGAAGTGACCAGTAGATACGTCGATAAATCTAATTATATATACTATATAACATACAAATTTCGTTTTTTAATCTGAAAAAATAAAAAGTTGTAGTGAGGTGAGCCATACACTTTCGAGACGCACCGGTATGCTGACTGGCAAATTCAAAACGACCAATTCTTAATTACATTCGGGTTTTGTTGTTGTTTTTGTCATCGATAATTATCATTTTTGTGTTAGAAGATTAATTTCAAAATTAATTAAGTACAAGTTTCTGGCTTTCCTGTTCCACCAATTTTTGAAGCTGCAGTAATTCTTCGTTTCCTGCTAGAAGTACCATATCATCTTTGAATCTGAGTTTGGTGATTTTGTGACCATTAATTGTTGTCTAAATCCCACTAGTTTTATAACACACTTTAGTCAAGGTCTACCTAAGTCAATACCTATGGCAATGATACCTATACAGGGTTGTTCACCACATACGACACGGAGTATTGTAGCTAAACGATTATATTTTTACAAATTGTAAGTTTTCGGTTCGATGAAGGACTATTAGAGGTACAATTTAAAAATAATTTTACAAGATACAGAGTGTCCCAAATAAATAAAAAATATCAAAGTTGTATTTTTTTATATGGAACACCCTATATATTATTATTACAGTTTTAGTTTCTGCGATTAAAATAAGGTAAGAAAAATTCGATTAAGGTTTATTATACTTAAACACCGTTTTTTGAAATATTTTAATTTTGTGAAGTACAGTAAAAATTTTAAGGCTTCATTTCTCCAAGGGTATCAAAGTTTTAATACTAAATATTTACTGAAGTTTATTTATTGATCAGTTATTGTGTTGCAATAATAAAAATAATACTACCTTATACAGGTACAAAAATTTATTTTAAATAATTTCTAACTTTAAACGCCAATAACTTCTTTAATTTAAATGGAACGCCTGTATATTTTAGGAGAATCAGATGCACAATTTAATTGTCTAATAGGTGTATCTTACCATCTTTTACCCTACCCTAAAGTTTTCGTAGAAAATGCATTTTCTTATAATTTAGACCTCAATTATCAATATACCCATGCTGAGATAATGACATTTTAGATTGTTTTAAAAGCAACAAATGTACAAAATCTACAGGCTAATTAAATATTATCGTTTTTAACCGAAACGATAATATTACTAACTCATTTGTATGCAAAAAGAAACTGTTAAATCTTTATAAAAAGAGTATATCGTTAATTAAATATAACACAATTATTTCGGTCCATATACCAATTAAGTACATACTTCATTGTGTTCGTTAATAAATTGTGCTAAATAAATGTGGTTGAGTCCGAAATCAATATAATAGCCAGTTATCGAATGAACGTCTCTGTTGTTATAAATAAGCATTTATTAAATGGTATTTTAAGGTGTTACTTTTTACCACATTGTCTAATACACATACAAAACTCTAACTAAGTTTTTTAGTATTTGGGTCAATTATTATTAATCAACGCAAACAGTCAGTTAATGTAGTTTGAATACTGGAATCATATTAATTGGTCCTTTTTAACAAATATTTAAACAGTCTTTTTTATTTTTTAATGAAATAGCAGATTATATCGACAATATTATTAGTATCTGTACTCTTTAAAAATTTGGTACATCTTTAAAAATAATCTAAAATGTCAATATTCCATGGGTATATTGATAAATAAGTTCTAATTACAAGAAAATGCATGTTTTCTACGGAAACTTAAAGAATAGGTAAAAAATGGTATAATACAATTTGATGAACAATTAAATTATTGTATCTGATTCTCATAAAATATACAAGGGGTGTTCCATTTAGATTAAACAAGTTATTGCCGTTTAAAGCTAATAATTATTTAAAATAAATTTTTTTAGACACTCTGTACATAAGGTAGTATATTATTTTATTATTTCAACACAATTACTGATCAATAAATAAACTTCAGTAAATATTTAGTATTAAAAACTTTGATACCCTTGGAGAAATGAAGCCTTAAAATTTTTACCGAATTTCACAAAATTGATAACATTTCAAAAACGGCAAGGTTTAAGTGTAATAAACCTTAATCAAATTTACATTTATTTTAATCGTAGAAACTACTTATTTGGGACACTCTGTACCTTGTAAAATTATTTTTAAATTGTACCTCTAATAGTCCTTCATCGAACCCAAAACTTACGATTTGTAAAAATCTCATCGTTTAGCTTCAAGACTCCGTGTCGTATGTGATGAACAACCCTGTATACAAAAGACATTCCAACAAAAACAGGCTACATCACGTCTACACTAAACGCGGTCAGTCATTGAACAAAATGCTGAAATATTAAATAACTTGATACCTGACAGAAAAATATGCGTAGACGTATATTGATATCCAAGGTTTTTCATTTACAGAAATTTATCACAGCTCATAAGAACAGATAAATAAATTCACGTTTCTTCTATTGGCAGCGCGACAGTATAAAAAACGGTTTACATTATCATAATTTTCTAATAATAATACAGTAGCGTGATGGAAAATTCAACGAAAAAAAAAAATGTCGCGGAAGGTCGCACCCAACGCATTTTCGCCGCGCACATAATTTATTGTTGATAAATTTAAATAATCCGATTTGAATAAAATATGGCCGACGCTTACGTCACGCCCAGCGTGAGAAAATTGCCTATCGCCGCCCGATAAAATGTTATGCCTTGTTTTTACCACGCACAAAAATTTTGAAATGTTACTATTAAATGTTTCACATTACTAGTCCATTTAGATACAACGTAAAGTTAATTTAATTTATTTCGATATACGTCAGGTAATTGAGTTATTTGACTTTAGTATACTCTGTTTTAAGACTCAGATAAGATTTCGACGGGCGATGACAGAAAAGAAATAGATGACGTCCATACCAATCCATTTACTTCACTAAAAAAAGATTCTAATATTTTTTAAGTTTGCCATAGATGGGTTTATTTATACAAAAAGTCGTCATGCATCGTCTCTCGTTGTTTTTAACTAGTCTTATTGGTTTATTTAAAAAAAATAAAATAGAAAACAAATTTCTTGCAGTAGAGGTATATAATAAAATTATTTAATTTATTATTCATTTATATTTGCTAATATAGAAATTTAGTTCTACGCTGTGTTTGTCATAATGCGGATCAACCTGCTCTCACACTACCGGTTTCGGAGCCTACTCCATCATCAGGTGAGTTTGGGAGATCCACAAAATGGCGCAACCTGTACCAAATAATTCCGACTTGTCGGAAAATATCGGTTAGATATTAATTTGATGATGTGTGAATATAATTTTTATAATTTGATGATGTGTGAATATAAATTGATGAAGGAGTAGGGCTCAGAGCCGGTGGTGAGCAGGTTGATCCACAGGTAGCGACCAAGCACAGCGTAGAATTGAGCTATAATACCAGATTAATTGGCAAGAATCCTTATATTTTTATTTAAAAAAAAATGACATCATGTTTTGTATGCCCAAGGGGTTACAGAACAAAATATAAGTTCGGTCACTTAGCATCGGCACTTTGAAAATCGCGTATCAAAAGCCAGAAGCCGCCTCGTGCGATACGCCAGATTTCGATGAAAACAGGTGTGGAAGCCGGGGTAAATAGAAGCCGCATTTTTACTGATCGCAAGGTGCGACAAGGTGCAGGGGAACGTGGGGTATTTCAAAATACCTAATGGTAAATCTACAAAAGAAAAAATATACTATCAGTTTATTGCTGTATTACATATAAATATTTAGACATGGCAAGATATAAAAGATATAGCAAAAATAAAATAAATTTTAAAACAAACACAAAAATAAAGCTACAATATCAACAGTAAATAATGTAAAAATAAAAAAAAAAAAATTTGGAAAAAATAATATTACACGCACGAGTTATTCCATGAGTAAGTAATATGGTTTTCAACACGAATTACGTACACTACTCAAAATTTAAAGCTGAAACTATTAAATGTCAACAACTATTGATGTTTAAATGGTAGGTATCCTCTGTATTTTTATACGTTATTCGATAGAAAATGATACTCTGAGTAGAAAGACATATCACATGTCAATTTTTGACATTTTTCTAAGCTTACAAAGAAATCGTAGTTTAAATTTCAATCTACAGTTATGAAATAATCAAAAGAAATCATACGTCAACTTTTAACAGTTTCACATATGATTTATTTGAAAGTGTAACACGCGGTTTATAACGACACTTTGACTCGAAATACCAAGATTTGGCATGGGTATTCGTAAAAAATACTTTTTCAAATATGTAGAGCCACCTCTTTCCATTTGAAAAAAATAAAGATATGGTTAAAAAATACCATTTTTTTTTTAAATCTATTTTTCCAAGTTGACATATGATATGTCATTCTATTCAGAGTGTCATTTTTTATCGAATGAAGTAGAAAAATGCCAAGGTTGCCGTTTAAAAATCAAAAGTTGTAGTAATTTTCGGTGAAACCGGAAGTGACCGAAAAATTGAAAACGTTAATCAATCCCAATTTGGGTCATATACTAACACACCATATCTCGTTTTTTATCTGAAAAAATAAAAAATTATAGGGGATAAGCCACTTTTTTTGAGACACACCTAGTATATGATTTTTCATTAATAAAAAAATAAAGTTTCTTCAATAGTTTAATTAGATATTTTTAAATATTTTCTCCAGTGGCGAAAAACTCAATATTATTTTAAGAAATAATTATTCTTTTTTATAATAAACTAATAAATAATTAACTAAGGCTAATGTGATCAAACATTTTAATGAAAATTAAATAATTACTTGAAAAAGTAATTCCATATGCATGCGAGACCACTCTGTAATAACGCCAAAATCAGAGTAATACGCCGAACGTGATCCGCCGTGTATGCTGGGTCCAAAGTCCACACACCAGTAATACACTGGGAAACACGTGCGTGAAGCGGCTTTTGATACCTGCCGCCGGCACAAGTGACGGAACTTATATTTTATTCTGTAAACTTTGCTTATACATACATACTGCCATTACTCGCTGACGAATATTAGACACGCATCAGAAGATGGTCACGCAATGCGTTTTCTTTCATGAGCTTTTCTGTGAATGTTATCTTTCTACCGCACTCCGGACATTCAAAAATCTCATTGCTTTGTTACCTCTTCACTTTTTGGTTGTCGCTGTTAACTGAGTTTACAATTCTTCTTCATTGCGTCCTATTGTGAGCTGCTTCTTCCCGCTTATTCTGCATGTTAATCCCCTTTAAGTTTTCATGGAAAATATCTTTGTATCTTTTAAGTTGTCCACCCGGTTTCCTCTTACCGCCTACAAACTCACCGTAAAGCAGACATTTTAGTACGCGGTTTTCTTGCATTCTGCATACGTGACCAGCGCATCTTAAGCGGGATTTCGTAATCATGATCTCAATACTCTCGCGCTACGTTTGAGACATGATGGAACCATTTTTGATTCTTAAGAGTTGTCTAAGGTGTCTCTGTTGCAACTTGTTTAATGCTTTTTGGGTTTCGCTTCCATATAACATGGTGGGGATTATTATTGCCCGGTACACTACAAGTTTCGTTTTTGTGCTCAAGTCATGATTGTAGAAAACCCTTCTAATTTCCAGATTGCTCTTGAGGCGATGCTAATCCTGTGCTAAATTTTAGAGTCAAAATTGAATTCCGCTACATATTCCAATAGTTCTTAAGTGCTGAGAGTGCACATGATTTTAGTTTTGTTGATGTTCAGCTTAAGGGCCCAAGCCTCGTTTGCCCAAGTGTATGTGTTCAACATTTCTTGTAATTGCTGTAACGTTTTTGCTAGAGCTACAGTCATCTACTAGAGCGCAGTCATAAAAGTTTTGGGTTCGTTTGAGAGAACTATTAGGGCCACAATTTAAAAATATTTTTACAAGATACAGAGTGTCCCAAATAAAGTAAAAAAATATAATAGTTGTATTTTTTATATGGAATACCAACATATTATTCTATTTTTTAGATTCTACGATTGAAATAAAGAACATTTGATTAAGGTTTATTACACTTAAACCTTACCGTTTTTGATTTATTTTCAATTATGTGAAATTGTAGTAAAATTTAACCCTTCATTTCACAAAGGGTATCAAAGTTTTAATACTAAATATTTACTGAAGATTATTTATTGATCAGACATTGCGTTGTAATAATAAAAATTATACTACCTTATACAGAGTGTCCAAAAATGTATACTAAATATTTACTAGCTTTAAACGGCAATAACTTTTTTAATTTAAATAGAACGCGCTGTATATTTTACGAGAATCAGATGCACAATTTAATTGTCTATCAAATTGTATTATACCATTTTTCCTACCTCTTCAAGTTTTCGTAGAAAATACACTTTGTTATAATTTAGACCTCATTTATCACTATACCCATGGAATATTGACATTTTAGATTATCTTTAAAAGATGTAACAAATTTTTAAGAGTATATATACTAATATTGTCGATATAGTTCGCTTATTTCATTAAAAATAAAAAAAAAACTGTTTAAATATTTTTGTTAAAATATTTCAAATTTATTATGATTTCAGTATTCAAATTACATTAATTGACTGTTCACGTTGATTAATAATAATTGCTCCAAATACTAAAAACTGAATTTTGTATGTATTAGACAGTGCATGGTAAAAACTAACACTTTATAAATGTTTATTTTTTGACAAATGCTTATTATAACAACAAAGACGTTCATTTTCATAAATTATTATTATATTGATTTCTAGTCCAAATCCACATTTATTTAGAATGATTAAAACAATTAAATATGTAATTAACTAATTTTGGGCGGAAATAATGGTGGTTATTTAATTGGACATACTCTTTTACAAGTTTAAATAGTTTTCTTTTTGTAAACAAATGGGCTGGCAATATTATTATGTTTATCACCTGTACATTTTGTACATATTATGTCTTGCTTTAAAAAATCCAAAATGTCAGTATTCCATGGGTATAGTGATAAATGAGATCTAAGTATGACAAATGCATTTTCTACGAAAACTTGAAGACGTAGGTAAAAAAATGGTATAATATAATTTATAGATTATTAAATTGTGCATCTGATACGTAAAAATATACAGGGTGTTCCATTTAAATTAAACAAGTTATTGCCGTTTAAATCTAGTAACTATTTAATATAAATTTTGGACACTCTGTATAAGATAATATAATTTTTATTATTGCAATACAATATCTGATCAATAAATAATCTTCATTAAATATTTAGTATTAAAAACTTTGTTCCTTGTAGAAATGAAGCTTTTAAAAATTTTTACTGCAACCACAAAAATTGAAAATATTTCAAAAACAGTAAGGTTTAGTGTGATAAACCTTAATCAAATTTACCTTTATTTCAATCTTAGAATCTAAAAATGCAATAATATACAGGGGTGTTTCATTTAAAAAAATACAACTATAATATTTTACTTATTTGGGACACTCTGTCTTGTAAAATATTTCAATTATAGCTCTAATAGTCCTTTAATGAACCCAAAACTTACAATTTGTAAAAATCTAATCGTTTAGCTACAATACTCCTTGTCATTATGTGGTGAACTACCCTGTATATCAATACTTAGCCTCTCTCCTGCAGTTTGCTGTCCACTATAATGGAGAGCGCTGTCATGAATATGTTGAATAGGAGACGCTAAGACACTTCTAATCTCTGCCTAACTCCTGTATTTGTTAGGAAGGGATCGCTCAGTGATCCTGATCCATGAGCGACACTCTTGACTTATTGTTATCTTAGCTTTTACACACTGTAAGAAATTTGTTGGGTACTCCTTTTTCATAATTGCCCAAAGTGCATCCTGTTCACAGGGTCGAAGGCTTTTGTTAGATCGATGAATGCAACATAAAATTTAGACTGCTGCTCTTTTTACTTTCCTGTAATTGGCGGATGGAGAATATGGAATCGGCTGTGCCGCGATTGGGCGAAAAACCATTTGTGGTTCTGGGAGGATTTTTTTTTCTATATGTGGGTGCCGGCGGTTTGATATAATTTTTGCAATTTTCCTCGATAGCTAGTAGTGAAATTCCCCGGTAGTTTCCGCAGTCTGATGCACTTCCTTGTTCTTAAATATATTCACTATATTCGCGTTGCAAAAGTCGTGAGGTACCTCTCCACTTTCCCATATGACATCGAAGAAAGCCTTAAGATGACCAAATAAGTTCTTTATTTGCACACATTTCCGCCGAAATCGAGTCAGAGTCAGCTTACTTGTTGTTCTGAAGCTGTTTTATGGACGCTTTTATTTCCTGTTCTGTTATTAGGATATCTAATACATCCAGGCTCTTATACTGAGGTATTGTATTTAGTGCTTGCATATTGGGGTTGTTTTTCTTGGTTAAGGATATGGCTGTAATGCCCTTCAGCGATTTCTGACCAAGAAAAAAATAACAAACAAAAACATCGATACAATGTCTAGTTTGGCTCGCTGTAATACCATGCAAGGTAATGTATTTAGGGATTGTAGATTGTATGAGTGGGGGGAAGTTAATCAGCGCGACCTTATACATCTGTGTATCTCCTTTTCTTAAGTTAAAGCTCATCATACAGTCTCAGTAGGCATTGTTCTTGACAAAATCCAGTATGAGACGGTTTTACAGAGGTTAGTTCTTCATCTCCAATATCAGTCTCGTACCAAAGTTTATTGGCACGAATGGTTGTCGTGTTGGCGCACCCAGTGATGATGTTCTGGTATTTCCCCATTCGTCCCAAGAATCTGCATTCGCCGTTGTTTCGTAACTTCTTTCTACTGAGGTTCTGATCTTCATTGCGGAGATAGTGTCCTGTTAAAAACCCGTGACAATTCAAAGCTATTTTGGGATATTTAGTTTTGAAAGCCCGACACTAATAAAACATTTTCAAAAACATAAGTAATTTGCTATTTTGTAGTTATTGTAGAGTTTTAAATTTTTCATCTTCGTCACACAGTGTAGCAGTCTAAAAATAGGAACTTGTCTATAGAGAAAAACTAGTTCCGATTTTTTTCTTTCACTTTCCAGCATCCTGGTAGAAACAATTTGTGCAATTAGGTTTCGAATTGATTCACACACGTAGATACGTAGATATACCACACGATATACATTAAGAAACCCGAGCGCTTATGCAAGACTCGCGATAATAAACTGAATATCCCGCTTCAAATCTCGAGAATCCAATAAATCTGCAACTTTATACGGTTATTATAGGCCGTAATGTTTGGTTCGCCGATCCGATCTGGTACTCCTACAAATTCTAAACTAGTACCAGATATTGTCTTGCAAAAATTCTTACTTGCGTCACTGCTGTTGATTAACGGCTAGTAAAAAATCCTTATTTAAATTGTAGAATGTACCTGATAACCCACAATTAAAGCATATTTACAGGGTGTTTAAAAAAAGTTTTGTACACCATCTCTCGAGAGGGGATTCCTCAGGTAAAAATAAGATGTATTTCTTATCAACATAGGTCCGATTCTGTTTTGTCTCGTAGCTACAGGGTGTTTTTTTTTTTTTAATTTTTTTTCGATTTACTCTAATTTTCTACTTTCAGCGATTCGAATGAAATCTTGAGAGTAAAAGTTACTAAGAATGTGACATATTCTAATTTTAATTCTAAAAGGATCGACAGATGCACAAGGTTCGTGGATTTAGGTTATCGCCCGTGCCATTGATTTTTTCTCTTATTGGCACAGTTGTTTAGTCCATTTAGTGTGGATTAAGTTGTCTCTCTCGATATTTTTGTCGATTTCAGTCTGCTTGGTAAGATAAACGCAATTTTATTAATTTGCCTTAGACTAATAGCAATCATTAAAAATGTATGTCTCTAGGTAATAATTGGCCAAGGTGTTAAATAAGTACATAAGTATTCGTTGATTTCTAAAATAAAAATACGAAAGAGAAGTTCCACTATAAACATGGGAGCGTAAATGCATAGTTTTAACGTTACAGGATGTTAAAAATCTTCCCAAAAGGTCTTTTGTAATTATCTTAAGTCCATTCCAACTCTTTGTCCTTATATTGAAGTTCTGAGACTGGATAAGGCTCAACGCTCAACGGATAGGTGGTGTTTTTCTCCTTGATCCTTGGCAGAAAGACCGTGATCGCCCCTTTTTAGGTGTTTTCTCCTTTCACTGCAACCAGTTCCTGCCCTTGCCAATTCTTAAGCTTAGTGCAAAGATTTCCCACCAACTAATCTGCCGATTCTTGAGATTAACAATCTATATAAATTTTATTAAATTTAACAAAAATGTGTTAAAGATAAAATTCCATCAAAAACACAGAATATAAATAAATGCCAAGTTCCGCAACTCAATTCTTCCACTATAAAAGTTGTAAAATCTCATGTAAAACAAGTGAGTTTGTTTATTTAGTTTCTTTAAGCACCCTATTCAACAATTTTGTAGTAAATTGTTTGTATCAATATTAAACATCTTTATTTCTGTAATAATTATAATGACTTAGCAATTACGGCACCATAATTATAAAAAGAATAATCTATCTAAACAGTGTCGTTAAAAATAGAATCTTTTAATTTGTATAGAATATCATATCGTGCTACTGCGAAGTCATTAAAATTATTAAATAAAGATATCTAATATTGATACTAACAATTTATAACAAAATTGTTGAATAGGTGTAAAGAGGAAACTATATAAAATAAATTGACTAGGTTTTTTCATGAGATCTAACAACTTTTTTATAAGGCTGGTTCTTCTTCTTCAAGTGCCGTCCCCTAACGGAAGTTGGCTATCATCATATTTTATTTTGTTTGCGGCTGCTCTAAATGGGTAATCCATTTGATGTCATTCCATACCATTCTCTGAGGTTCTTCAGCCAGGATGTTCGTCTTCTGTCCCTACTATGTCCTCCTTGGAATATTCCTTCCATAATATTCTAGAGTAATTGGTATTTAGGACCTCGTATAACATGTCCAAAACATACTAATTTTTTTGGTTTTATTTATTTCTTCTTCCTTGTTCATAGGGCGTAACACCCAAGGAATTCGTAATACGTGACGTTAACACCACCTTTCGAAAGCCACCAGTTTGTTAATTTCGGCAGTTTTAAGGGTCCACGCTTGGGACTAACAACCCAAGTAGCATCTATCTGACTTCGAACTAAATCTGGCCTGAAGCGACGTCAGACTTTGTGCAAATTTAGGTCAGACTTTGTGCAACGACGTCAGACTTTGTGCAAATCTGGTGATACGACTGGTGACGTCGCTTTCCTATTAAAAGTGACGTCGTTGGATCCGAGTCGGTAAATCCAAAGATCTGTCGACGTACAAAATAACAACGTACCATTTTTTTATTTTTATTAATTTCCAACGTCGTTCCAACGTTGGCTTGCACGACGTACCTATACTTGAACTAGCCCGACGTCTACCCCTTGTCTGAATAGGATACGTCTCACTGATAATCCCTAAAGTAACGTCCAATTATATTTTGTTGTATTTTATGTTCATATTTTTAACCTAATTTACGTCCGTAAATACAACCCATTAAATAGCATCAAAGTAGCATCAAAGGTAGCATTTGCGGCCTAATAAACATCATGAACATAACCTAATAAAAAGTTTTTGTAAACAAACTTAATTTTTTTTATTATGCCTAAAAAAACACTAAAAATGCATTTAGACATTCATCTACATTTTACAGAAAGAGGTCGAGGCTTTTGCAAAATAATAATAGTAGTAGTGATGTCTTCCCTCCACCCACAAATGCTTTTTATCCGGAGAGATACTGCATTACACTGGTGCATCTTAATTTCATTTTAGCTTAGGAAACCAGCAGACCCCATCCTCCTCCTCCCACATGTGAGTTACTGGTTCCAATTCTTTTAAATTTTGTATATACTATCTTAAAAAAGTGGCTGCCCATTGTTTTAAAGAGAACACAAAAACTAAAATATAGTTGCACAAATCCACAAATCACTGATACGCAAAGTGAGGTTACGTGGCGTACGTTGGAATTAAATACGTCATAATACGATTGCCGTCCGGTTTGATGATTTCGGTCGTGTGAGACGACTAATGTTGGAGACCCGGTCGGAATTGGCAGTTCATATTAAGTCGGACACAGAAATCCGCCATTCTTAACAGGTATCCGATTGTCAGCAATTTTAAAATCGTTTTTTGTTTTTAAAATTTATATTCACATTCCGATTTCTAGTAGAATAATATTGATAAGGTTGAGTTTGAGGGGAACCACAGTACAGTTTTATGATTAAACCAACTAGAAAATAAAAAAAAAATATTTTGAGAGTTACCTTTTTATAAATATTTTATTTCATAAATCCTACTTTTGAAGGCGCTCGTTGTTTTCCGGATATTTTAATCAGATATATCAAAAAAGTGACTTCCGTTGACAAAATGATATCTCGGATTAATGATTCAAATTATTAAATATGAAATTAGATTGGCACTTATAGTTCTATTCGAGGAGTGATTATGAATCCGTTTGTAATTAGGTAGTTTGGTTAGGTTTTTATGTATTCTTCGTAGCGAATATGAAACCAAATTTAACGTAAGTGCTTAGCGACTAATTTTAAGTAACTAAAATCCAACGTAATATGACGTTGGTAATTGGTAGAATTACATTCCCTATTAGGTCAGATACCGACGTCGAGGCGACCCGAATCTGTATTCCCCATTTAGGTGCAAATAAGGGTCGTCAGGCGGTCGAACCGACGTTGGTACTCGACCTCGGGTTTATTGAACGCGACGTATACCCGACGTTAGATAACGTCCAAATGCTACTTGGGAATAAAGTCGAAAACACGTAGCATCGGAGCATTCTTATTATTAAATCTATCTGCAAAGAAATTGCTTTATTTAAAAAAAATTCTGGATATCTCAATCCTGGACTTATTTCTTGCAATTGTTCGGCAGTTTCATTTATTATTGTACCCAAGTATTTGTAGTGTTGGACTTTTTCTATTTGCGTGCTGCCTATTGATATTGAAGTATTAGCTCTAGATTACCTAATAATAAAACAACTAAATGACAGTAAAATTTAGTGAGAAGTTTATAACGTCGCGGTGATTAATCCTCCACCCGCTACTACTTCCGCTAGTGTGAAGTTTTAATCTATGGAAGTGAAATTATATAGTATGTATTTTACCGCAAATAAAAAGTAGTAAGTACTAAAGAAAAGTCACCTTTTTCAAACGGGTGTATTAAATTAATTTAAATCATCGACTTTGTATCATGTAAATCGTCGCATTCGGGTCAAATACCTTTACACTGTTTCCAAAGAGCTATTCTTCCAAACAACATTTCGTATTAAATAGTCGTCTTAACACAAGAGTTTTGAGTAATGAAACTAAAAGAACTTGGGACTTACACACATTGTCTTTATTTATTAAAATTAAAAAAAAAAATGTTTATTTTTGTATCCCCATACAATCCTTTTCTCGGAGGTATTAGCGGTTCTTTTGTCTATCCTGTAACTCGTTGTGGATAAAGCAAGTATATTTAATTTCGACATTGACTCACTGACTGAGATGCATCAAAATTCTAAGATACTTCTAGATGTGCCACAAACTACAATACAGGTTTTTGTCGTATGCACTCTATTCTTTTACGGTCTCTCTTGGAATTGAGCCAAAATAGGCCCTCGTGGCCGCAGTGAACCTGGTGGCCAATACAAATACAATCTTGCTGGCAACACTGACGTTCGCGTTGAATTAATCATTTGAAATGGTGATGATAAAGCAAAGCAAGAATTTCCATTAACATACAAACTGGATAAAATTTTCTCACATTTTTTGTCAGCATGAGAAAAAAAAAATAATGGCTATATTATTATATAACGGTAATATTTGAGGGGTAGTTTCATCTCTTGTTGGAATTTGACCTTCGAAAAATCCGTTTGCCAAAAATAAGCTTTTTACGTCAAACGGTTTAAGCAGAACTCATTGAAGTTTGAAAATTACCCAACTTTTGGAACACCCTGTATGATTTTTAAAGGGTTTCAGATATCTAATAAAAAAAGGCCTAATAAATTATGCTTGTCAAGCGTTTTCCCGAAAAGACTGTTTTTAAATAACAAATATTGTAATATTTGAGGGGCGTTTTCACCTCTTGGAATTTGAAATTTGAAAGCCTCATATCAGACACCAAACCCCTCAGTCCAATCCGTTTGCCAAAACCAGCTTTAAACGTCAAGCAGTTTAAAGCAGGATCGTGATTACTCAATGGTCATATTTTGCTTGAAACACCCTGTATAAATTTATAAAAATTCTTAAAATGGCAAAAACAACAAAATAAAATATACGTGTTTAAGAGTTTTCCGAAAAACTGACCGGTTTTTACATAAAATATATTTTAATATTTGAGGTATTAGCGGTTCTTTTAACCATCCTGTAACTAGTTGTGGATAAAGCAAGAATATTAATCTTCACTAAACATGAAGACTATTTAATTTCGACATTGACTCACTGACTGAGATCATCAAAATTCTAAGATACTTCTAAATGTGTTACAAACTTCTATTATCTGCTTTTTGTCGTATCCACTCTGTTTTACAGTCTCTCTAAGACTGAGCAAAATAGGCCCTCGTGGCCGCAGTGGAGTACAATTAGTAAATACCTTTGAATAAGAAGACTAAAGGAAGGAGCATCAAAAATCTTCCGACTTAAATTCCGGTTTATCAGTGTTGTCCCTAATTTTATTTAAAAAGTAGTAGACCTATGATGTAGAATTGTTAGACGTGGGGTAGACTCAATAGTTTGTTGTTTTATTTTACGTTGTGAATAAATGTTGGTAGTTATTAAAGTTGTTATAAAAATATATAATTCTAATAAAAATAAATAAGTTATAATAAGTATTTATTAACACAAACATCCGATACGCTATTGAAGCAGGTAAGTCAAATTAACGTATCTAAATTCTTTGATAAGTAATAAATAAAAGCTAAAATGCAAGAAAAATATATAATTTAATTAATTTAAGTGAATTTCATAAATGATCGGTTTACTACACGTATGTATATTATATAGTCACTTAGTAGCGAAAAGTTGTTCCATTATTTCACTCAATTTTTTGCCGAGATCTACCGCATACTACAGCCAAGCTTATTTTGAATCTTTTTGATAAAATCGCGATAGTGTCAGTGTTAATTTAAGTTCTGCCACAATTTCCATCTAGATTTACTACCTTTATACAACTATCAGTATTAGAATAAATAATAAATAACATAAAATAAGCTCCGTAAAGACTGACAAATCCACGAAATTTCAAATCAAATTAAATGTGTGTAAAATGAATAGTAAACAGAACTGTCAAGGATCCCCAATCCCCACCCTAGAGTGCTTTTATGGTGCTTTTTCCGCCCACCATCCATGAATACATGGATAGCATTATGCTCCTTCCTTAGTCTTCTTATTCAAAGGTAAATACAAATACAATCTTGCTGGCAACACTGATGGTTGACACTTCAAAGATCCAATGAAAGTGGTAGTAAATTTAAATTTGACAGCTGTTTAAATTTTGTACAAGTCTCTTTGGTTCTTGGACATTACAAAGTTCTGAGAACGGGGCTTAAGGCTGAGCATCTAATATTATTGAATTCAAATAGAAAATGGCAAATGCATCAAAGAAACGTTATTCCTTATCAATAACCTAATATGATTGATTCAAATTCCTGTAGTTTTCAAATATTTTTTTTCAATATTATGAGAGTTGACATGTTTGTCAACTTTTCCTAGTCAATATACAATACGTAAAAATAGCTTATAGTTTTTAGCACTTGCAAATTATAAGGAGCGTTCGTTCCACTTGCTTAGCCCATTCATGTGATTCATCAATATGTATTTTTATGTCTTTTATATTAATTGCAATACAGTATAGCGTGTGGATAATTGACTGATGGAGAATACCAATGAGGATAACGATTTCAATTTTTATTATCTGTGCATATTTATTAACGTACGTATGGGTACGTCTATATGGTTCGTTTCTAACTTATTTTCCTCAATGTAATCATGCCATAATTTTGAGGAAGATACTAAACAGTAATTCCTGTTAAAATTTTTTAACAATCTTCGAATTTAGAATTTTAAGAAGGCTTTAAATAAGCTGTAAATTTAGTTTAAAAACGGTGATATTTAAAAAATTCGGTATAATATATGACATTATGGTATTTTTGGTTAGGAAATGGAAATTTAATGACAAATCCACCGAGTTAATAAAATTTATAGTATTCCATTTAAAAATATAAAACTTTAGTTTAAAAATATGTTTGAATCACCCTATATGCTGACAATTTTTTTTTCAAAAGTTGCGCTACCATTGCTCCCATATTATGTAAGACAATTAAAATGATAAAGGCAAACCAAAAACTTTCACAGCTTTTTCGGAAGCTTTTGAAATTTTGAAAATTAAAAACGTCAGTCCAGAACATCTTTTATTTCATAATTAGTCTACCGCTTTTGAACATATATCATTATTTATACGCGATTCAAATTAATTATAGAGCTGTTTGTAAAACATTGGTACACTTTTCTTGAAGAATGGACCTTATTTCGATTTAACAGTTGTTAACAGCATTCGATAATTGAAAAAAGCACAAACAATAGCTTTTACACATCATTGTACGCTTTTATTGTCGGCAAATTCTCCGTCTAATGGAATAATAAAACACCGGCATGTAATGGATAATATATTGTTGCAAAATCAAGTTGTCGGCGATTTATTCTACATCACTGTTCTTTTGATATGGATGTTTCTTGTTTATTAAGTTACTGATCAGAAATAATCTATATTATATTTGCCGTGGACATAGAACTAGGTACAAATTTACCTCTATACAAAAGTGCTTTGATTGTCCGCGAGAGAGCATCAAACTTTAAAAAAAAATCAGATATTTTAAGAACCGTTATTCCGATTGCAATGAGATTTTGGGATGTCTTTGTTTCACTAAGTGCTTTAACAATTGACTTTCACAAAAATGAAGAAAAAGTATGGGAAGGGTGAAAACTACCCACACCCCGACATAAATTTTAGTATAAATATTTTCAAACTCCACCGACGACAGATTTTCTTTTCGTAAAATGGTCCCTCTAGTATTTACGACATTTTTTAGGAATTGCAATATTCCGTGGAGATTGTGCACGATTAATTGCACATAATTTACCTTTATACAAAAAAGTGCTTCGTTTGTCCGTTAGATGGCATCAATTAAATGTAAACCCCAAGGTTAATCAATTTAAAATTTATTATAACAGATTTTATGCACCTCCATAGTTTGATGCGACAAAAACATTTTTTGAAGTCAGCTTCCGAAACATATGTTTTTCCTTACAAAGTATGCACGGTGACGTTTTTTTACAAGAGACAAAAAATGTAGTAAATACTATGGGCCATTTTACGGAAAATAAATCAGTCGTCGGTTGAGTTGGAAAATATTTATACTAAATTTTATATAGAGATGTGGATATTTTTTGCCCTTCCCCTACTTTTTCGTGATTTCTGTGAACGTCAAATGTTAAAGCATTTAGCAAAACATAGACTCCCAAAATCTCATTCAAATCGGAATAACAGGTCTTGAAATATCTGAAAAAAATGTGTTTATTTTTTTAAAGTGCAATGAACTTATTTTGATTCAAAAAATATTGAGACACCCTGTATATAAACAAAGATAGAGTGATGAACAAAATGATGTTGATGTAGGGGATGTTCGGCAAATATTGCGTACCTCTTCTTCCTGTGCCTTGTGCCGCACGTTGGCTATTGTCTGTACTCATATAATGTGTAGAGTGCCGTTTTCGGCTCTTCGAAATATGGTGGCTGCGTCGCTGATGTTACACCAATCCCGTATGTTTCTTAGCCAGGAATGTTGTTTTCTTGCTGGGCCTCGCCATCCCTCTATTTTTCATTGTAGAATTAGTTTAGGAATGTAATATTTGTCTTCTCTAAGAAGGAAGGAAACTTTTCTTTCTTTAACTATATTAAGTATTTCTCGTTCATAGCCTGCAGTTCTCAAAACTTTTTCGTTGGTGGCATGTGCGGTCCATGGTACACGTATAAGTGTCTTCGGAGTAGTGCTGTACATCAGATCCGGATCCTTTTTCAATCCGGATCTGATCCGGATTTTTTAAAGTGTACAATCCGGAACCGGATCGATCCGGGTATAAATATTCGGATTTAAGATCCGGATTTAAGACCCCGATTTAAGATCCGGGTTTAAGTCCGGATTTAGGATCTGGATCCAAGATCGTCGTATTCGTATTCACTGTTGCCACTGTTGTCAGTCGTCGTTCCATGCATAACATGCGCATGCCGCATCCGCATACTTGGTTGTATTTTTTTTATGTTTTGTTTGAAAATTACATATCTTGTGCTGCAAATTAAACTACTTTTTTATGCCCACACTGATGAAAAAGATAGACTTGAACTAAAGTCGTCATCGTTCTTGAAAAAAAAAATTTAGTGGCAAGAGAATTTATTTTAGCGTAGATGAAAATATTTTGCCTGAAGAAAAACTCTCTTAACTCAAGAAAACTTCTTCTCTTGAAAAATTCGAAAATTGCTCTTGAATCTATTTTCATTCAACCAAGTGTAAGTTACTTTGTTTTAAGATAATAAGAAAAATACGCTAGGAAGTACTTCATTCAAGAAACATGGCCATTTTTCCAATAGCTAAATACTCTTTTGATGAAAAATAATAACGACACGCAAAGACGATGACGAAGGACGGTATACAATCAGTCGGCAGTCCGATCAGTCGTACGTCGCATTTCATAGGTCGCACATCATAGTACGTACGCGTTTTGTTGCTTGGAATTTTCCACTTGGAATTTAGCATAATTTGCTTTTTAAACGCATATCGTATAACAAATTAGTGATCGTTATTAACATGCATTTGTCATTTTTTATGGACAAATTTTAGGATACTTATTTTTCTTTAAAGGAGTTTCATATATATATGATTCTTTAAAGGAGTTTCTCAAAAAATGGAAATTAGAGCATTTATTTGCTATATTTGAAGGTAAGAGACATTTACATAATGCACCTGTTTAGATAATGCATGCGTGACTATAGGTAGAATAAGAATATAGGTATCAATTTTGTTATGCAAATAATTATTACAAAAATTTTAGAATTTCTAGTCGTATTAAAAAATTCAAAATGTTACCAAAACTTATAATTTTAATAATTTATTTGCTTTACTTTGATTAATCCTGATGTAACATTTTTTTTGTAATTTGTAGAGTGATGAACCACCCCAAAAAATACCAAGGAGTGAAGAAGCAGAAATAACTACTATCGAGAAAAATAATATCACTTAATAAATACCAGGAAAACCTAAATTTATCAGAAAATAATATACCTCGTAATATGCCTGTATATGATGTATAGACTTCTCTTAGATCAAAATAAATTTTAGTTGAGTCAATATTATTCGCTATTGGTTTAAGAAAAGTGTCTCTTTAATCAAGAAATGTCCCTTTTCATTCAAGAATTTCTGCATGAATCAAAGAGACTATTGTTCTTGTAGCAAGAATTTCTTTGCATATTCATTTTGGGTCAAGAGTAAAATGCTTTTGACAGATAGATTATTCTATTCTCTAAAGTAATTTTTTAAAGCTTATGAAAAGTTAATGCTTTGGGCAAAGAAACGTCGTTCTTGGCCCTATTGAAAAGCGCCAATCTTTTGGGTCAAAGTCATATTCATTTCGACTGAGAGATCCTTTTTTTCAGTGCATAATTTATACATTACCCTCGAAATTACCATAACCGGGGTATGGGATCCGAATTTGAGATTCGGATTTCAGATGCGATTTTAAGATCCGAATCTCAGATCCGAATCTCAGATCCGAATCTCGGATCTAGATCCGAATCGCATATTCAAATCCGGATACGGATAAATCCGGATCCGGATTTTTTTAAAGGATCCCCGATCCGTTTAAAAACTCGGATCCGTACAGCACTACTTCGGAGAGTCCACATTATTGCGTTCCTCAGGTCATCAAAATAAGGATGATAAAATTATCTATGATTATTTGACGGATCTCCTATGGATCTCCATCTTGGTAATCTTATCACTATCTTATCACTATCAATCTCTTTGCACCCTTTAGTAAGTAATCGAGAAGTTAACAACTTTTAATTTTAATAACAATGTAATATTCGACATTCAACATTCTTCATTCTTTTCCCAAAAAATTGTAAGATATACTATTCAATAAGTTTAGTGTCACTGCGATATCAATGCATTTATAGTTTGATATTGGATATTAAATTACTAAAGTACCTAAAGTGAATATATTTTAATATTAATTCATCTTAGTTTTAACAATTTTTAAACGTATTTTTACCTTCGAATGAAAATCTATTTTGTTCAATATTACCTATGCTATTTAAAAAGAAACTAAACACAAAAACAATGTCATTCATCGTTATATGCCACATCGAATTATTTCACGGAATCTAGAGGGTGTTTCAAAAAACATGTGCCATCTCTTGTGGGGAAATTCCTCACGTAATAATAAGATTTATTTTTCAGCATAGATCCGATTCTGCTATTTTGCTTTGTTTCCTAGCTACAGGATGTTAAAGTCTCAATATTTTTTCAATATAATATTATACTTTTCTTCCAAGTACTTTTAGCGTTTCAAATGAAATTTTGAGGGTAAAAGTGTAAAAGTTACTATAAATGCGACATATTTTAAGGCTAAAAAGTGTTGCCATATTCACCAGGGACGTGCATATGGGTTATCACTGGAATATTTTTCTAAAAAAATCATGTACGCTACTGGCTTTTTTTTCTTTTGTTAGCGAAATAGTGTAAGCCGATTAAAAGTTGTTTCTTGATATTTTATCGATTTCGGCTTCCTTGATAAGGTAAACGCAATTTTTTATTAATTTGCCTTGATTCAAGTCTAATAACAACCTCTAAAAATGTTAATATCATTAACTTGAGAAAGTTTTAAATAAGTATTCATTGATTCCTCATCAAAAAATATGAAAAAAGTTCCTATAAACATATGGGTATGGAAATGCATAGTTTTAGAGTTACAGGATGTTAAAACTTTTTAAAATTAGGCTTTTTGTAATTATCATTAATACCATAATTTTATTACTTGAAATTGATTTGGACTAATAGTAATAATAACTAATAGTAATAATATTTAATAATAAATTAGGTAAAATATATAATTTATTAATTTCATTTTTATTTTAATTTTATTAATTGTCATTAATAAAAATTGCGTTTATCTCATCAAGGAGGTCGAATTCGACAAAATATCAAGAGATAACTTTTAATTGGCATTAAACGGCCTACACAATTTTGATATCAAAAGAAAAAAGTCAGTGGCGCACATATTTTTTTTGAAAAATGTTCCAGTGATAACCCATATGCACGTCCCTGATTAATTTATCGATACTTTTTTAGCATTAAAATATGTAGCACTTCACAGTAATTTTTATCCTCAAAATTTCATTCAAATCACTAAAAGTACTTGGAAGAAAATTATAATAAATCGAAAAATTATTAAGATTTTAACACTCTGTAGCTACGAAACAAAGCAGAATCGGACCTATGTTGATATGAAAAATAAATATTACCACTAATACGTGAGAAATCTCCCCACGAGAGATGGCACATGTTTTTTGAAAAACCCTGTATAGCATTGTTCTTTAAATACAGGTTACCGTTCGTTTTAAATAATTAAAAATAATTTTTAATTCTCTACTATTTTCCGCATTATAATCGCCGTTTCTGTTCTCTGCTATAAAAAGCCTCCAACATCATTCTTAACCACACTTATGCTGTCAAACCTAAACGATTAGGTAAAATAGTTGCCGTTCTCTCGAATTGAATGGTACGTAAAAATTTCCTTTAATCGCCCAATGGCCAGAAATAATTGGATAATTGCACTAGAAAACGAAGGAAATTCATTATTAAACACTTACGAGGAATAATTATAGGAAATTGTGAGTTATCTAGTGTTGTTCCAAGCGTACGTACGTCATCGCTGTTAAAGGAATGATATCAGAAGATCAGTAATCTACATTCACATCGATCATCAAAAGATTCAATAATTATTTGTAGAGTACGGCATAAAGATTAAGCTTTTTTATTTTTTTTTTCGAATACGCTAATTGATAATATCTAAAGGTACAAATATAATAATTCTTTAATAACCTAACCTAACAACTCGACAAAATTCTAGACTAACTTTTATTTTGTATATATTATTTGGATATTCAATTTGTACTTATAGGTATTAAATAATGTCTATACTGTTGGAGGGCTTGATTTCTCAAAAAAAAAAATATATTTTTAAATCGATTGAAGATCAAAATTTTAATACATCTGTTTGAAATAAAGAACAATTTTTTGAATGTGGATACTGATCGTGTTAAAATTTTCAGTCTTGCTAAGTTACTGTCAACTTACTTACACTTACTTTAACTTATACTGTACACTGTAAAAGCAAAAGACAAACATGGTTGTACCTAAAAAGCTACTATAACTTATTAAACTGTGCAACATTGGGTATAAACACTGCTGCTGAGTACTGCTCTTGCAAAATCAACAAGAACTACTGAGGATTAAATTTAAGGGATATAAAGTATATCACACTATTAAAGTAAGACACATCAAAAAGAAAAACGAAGAACTGAAAATCAAATTTAAAAAAAATGTATTGGCTTCTTGGGCGAAATTCAACGTTATCAATACATAATAAATCACTACTTTTGCTAACAGGTTCTCAAACCTGTATCGACATATAGCATACAATTGTGGGGTTGTGCTAGTAAACGCAATCTAGAAATTATTCCAAACGAATTTCAAAGAAGCGATTACAAAACAAAGTACTAAAGGGCATTGTCAACGCCCCCTGGTATTTCCGAAACAGTGACTTCCACAGGGACTTGGAAGTGGACACAGTAACCCAAACTATTACCTCGTTCGCCAAGAGACACGAAGAACGACTTCACCACCACGTTAACGTTGAGGCCGTCCAGCTACTCGACAACACAACCGACATCAGAAGGCTTAAACGGATCAAACCCTTGGAATTAGTTAATATGTGTTAAGGAAAAGAAAAATAATGTTTGTGTACGGCGATATTATTAGTGTTAGTTAAGTTAATAGTAAAAAATAAAGAACCCTAATAAGTCGTTAGTATAAGTTATTTAAGTATTAGTAATTTAGGATGGAAAAAAATAGCTTATTGCTATATTAGATCAGATTGTAATTATAGAAAATTCCCTCCAGGATAATTTCCTAATAAAAAAGCTTACTGAACTGTGCAACATTCGGTATGAACAAAATATATTGTTGAAAATTTCTTAAAATCTATGTTTTTCCATGATATTTGTGTTTACTACTGTTATTACTTGTTAGTTAAAAGTGATGCGTTCAGACGACCTCAATATTATAATAAATAACAAGAAAATAGAAAACGTAAAGAGACCATACTTGGAATACAGCTTATATAACATATAAAGAAAAGACACAGAAATCGAAAAAAGGATTAGACTAGAATGGGCGGCATTTGGTCACCAAAGCAGGGACAGGGATTTGGGCCGAAAACTAAATACTCCGAACCAATGGGCACCCACCCCAGCATGCTTCAGGCAGAAATCTATGCTTTTGAAAGATGCGTACAATTCATGTTAGATAGGAACTGTTGGAAAATCCATCCGTAATCTGGAATGGGAATTCTCCAACGGTCGAGGGGAATTCTCCAAGATACTCGAAGAAATTTCTCAGAACTTACGACCGAGAAAAATCAAAGATTTTTCTTGATTATATCAAAATTTATAATTCAAAGATTTTCTTTGATTTAAGTAAGAACAAACTTCGGATGTCACGAGGTTTTTCACAGGACACTGTCCCTAACTAAGCTAAGAAACACCGGCGAATGAAGATTTTAGGGAAAATGGGAAAAAACCAGAATATCTTATCACTGAGTGCGCCGAGACGACAACCATTCGTACCATGAAGTTTGGTACGACAAATATCCAAGTTGGAGAACTAACCTATGTGAAACCGTCTAAGATACTGGCTTTTGTCAAAGCCCTGAGACTGTACGATATTATGTAGTTATAACTCATTATAACTCATTAAAGGGGGATACACCATAGAACTGTAAGGTTGTGGTGATCTAGACGGGCGGCATTTGCCCTAAAAAAATACTTACCAACAAAAAAAAAATGCCACTGTATCTGAGATGAAGTCCATATAACCAGTGTGTGTTACCAGTAACTACATATGGATCAATAACATTGACCTTCACCTGGCAAATAATTTACAAATTAAGAATCTCACGAATATATGGAAAGAAAGATACTAGGTGCATAGCTGCGTGAAAAAAAGACAAAACAAATACATCAGAGACCAAATTAAAATGGCAGATCGGGTAACACAGTTGAAATGGGACAACGAAGGACATATTGTCCGCAAAAAAGATAACAGGTGGAATAAATCCATCGCAGCACTCTACTATTCCGTAGAACGGTTGAAGAACAAGGGGTAGACCTGTTGCATACTGATGGTATGATGACATCAAAAGGATAGCTGGGCTAGCATGGATAAGATCTACTCAAGACAGATCTAAATAGAAATAATACAGGGAGGTCTATGCTTACCTCTGGGAACAAGAAAAAATCTTATAACCTCAATTTTTGTATTGCAACTGATAAAGTCTAAAAGATAGGGTAATCGATTAGTTCTCGCCGAAAGGAGCAGTTTCCGGAATACCTGTATTAATAATTTCTTATGAATTCGTGAATGAGTTTTATAACTAAAAATTACTACCAGTTTAATAATTAATCTTAAATGAATTCACTATTTCTTATTTTATTTTCAGCCAAGACATAACAGTAAATATAATAACACATACACATAGCCAGTACTTTAAATACTCTTAATAATTATACCTTTGTAGTACTTAGTAGCAGCCGTTCTACAAACAAAACAACTAACAAAACGTTTGTGACGGTGTATAAAAACGCTTAAGGCGAATCCACACTATTTTACATTTTTCCTTTCTCGAGAGGCAGACAGCGACGAGATCGCATCAGAAACTTTTTTATAATTGGAAAATTGCCAACGGTTACGAAAGAAACCTAGCCAGATGCGGCAGAAACTCAGGGTAATGAAAACAGAAAGAAGTAGTTTCAATGTAATACATTTCTATTGATATAATTTTCCATTACAAGCTTGGTAACAATATTAGCACAGAATATAGGTTTTTGTCATTTGAAGTATTTCTTCCCCTTCTTTTGAGAATGCACCTAGGTCCTATGTTGAGGTTGGCGGTGTCTCTGTTAAGGTTGGCGATCAATATGGCATATGACTCTCTGTCCAGAGCTTGATGGATAAGGGTGTTTCTGTCGTTGTGTGTCCAGTCTCTTATATTACATAGCCATGACTTCTTTTTTCTACCTATGCTACGTTTTCCATCGATACTTCCTTCTATTATCAGCTGTCATCATCATTATAACCATTATGAGCTTATTGAACCATTTCCAATTATGGTGTAGTTGTATGGTGTAGTTGGCTTTGTAGTTGGGTCCACTGTTGTCTATTCCACTGTTCCTATCCCTACTAATTTCCTAATATCGTGGTCCCATCTCAGGTTTGGTCTTCTACTCGTGGGTATCATGCTGTAATTTTTGTGGTCCATCTGTTTCCGCTCTTCTTGCTTATTCTGTGGATGACATCTACTACCTTGGTCGTTTGTCGTATCCACTCTATACTTTTACGGTCTCTCTTTAGGTTATTCCCAGCATATTTCATTCCATTGAGCGTTGTGCGACCTGCAGTTTCCTTATGATGTCCATTTTAAGTGTCCAGGTTACGCATGCATAGGCATGACTGGTAGTACATATTGGTCGAATGTTTTCTTCTTTAGATAGAGTGACATTCTAGATTTAAATATGATTTTTTCCATAAGTACTCCATGCTAACTTAATTCTTCTGTTGATTTCTGGTAGTAGAGACCCCGAGCTATGTATTAGTTGTCCCAAATATATATATTCTTCTACTATTTTCAGTGTTGTGTTATTTACTAGAATCTTTTCTTTCCACTAGTCGTTTTACATTACTTTAGTTTTTGCTAAATTAATTTTGATACCCACTTTATTGCTGGCTGTATTTAGTTCATTAATTTGTGATTGTAGTTCTTCAGGACAATTGGCAATTAGGACTATGTCGTCAGCGAATCTTAGATGGTTAAGATATTCTTCCTCTATTTTTAATCCTTTGTTGGTCCAGTCCAGTTTACGGAAGATTTCTTATAGTATTGCTGTAAACAGCTTTGGGGATATCGCGTCTTCCTGTCGTACTCCTTTCCCATTTGGGTACTCCGGAATTGTTTTATATATTATTACTCTTGCTTTGGCTTCTTTGTATATATTGGCGAGAGTTCCTATATGAGGCCTGTCAATACTTTGCTTCGCTAGGGCTTCTATTATTGCCGTAGGTATTGAGCGAAAGCCTTCTCAAATTCTATAAAGACCATGGCTAGTGGAAGTTCATATTCTTTTGTTCGGGTGATAAGTTCTAAAGCCGATCTAAAGCCTGCTTGATGTCGCGGTTGTGCAGCGTCTAGCGTGTTTTTTATTCTGTTGTTTATTATTGCTGTAAATATCTTGTATGTTACTGGTAGTAGGCTTATTTGTCCCTAGCCATTTCAATTCTTCTTCTGATTTCCTTAGAGTGGTCTAGCTGGCTGCTTAATTCCCTGGCTCTTTAATGTCCAAACAAATATATCTCTACGTGGTTCTCTGGGGTAAAATTAAGGCAATGGACTTTCAATTCTGCCGAAAACATCTCGTATTTTAGAATAGTATACAGACCTCTTTTTTTAACAAAATGTTAGCCGGACCCGGAAGGTAGAGATAATTTTCTTTTCTGTACCTATCTACGACTTATTGATCACTGTAAATACCCGTTCCGTATGAGCATTACTCACCGGAGAATAAATTTTTGTATGTTAAATTAGGAACTTAAGATATCTTCTTTAGTTTTGGTAGGTGGCTTTCAGGTATAAAGGGAGTCTATTTTCGTTAATTGTTTTCTTTTCTACTTAACCGGATTGGAATAAGAATCTTACTTTAATCTATCTAAGAAACTTCTCAAAACTTACGACAGAGAAAAGTTATTGATTTTCCTTGATTTAAGTAAGAACAATCTTCGAATTATCCAAACCAAACCTAACCTAACAGGACACTGTCTCCTTAACGAACACGTCAGTAGATTGAAGCTAAGAAACAACAGCGAATGATTCTGTGGGAAAAATGGGGAAACACAAGAACACCTCATCACTGAGTGCACCGAGACAGCCGTTCGTGCCATAAATTAGGGATGGCTGATGTCGGAGATGGAGAACTAGCCTCTGTGACTGTATGATGAGTTATAATTGAAGAAAGGGGGAGACGCAATAGATATGTAAGGTCGCGGTGATTAACCCCCTCCCTTATATTCTACATTCTATAAATATCTTTTCTGTATGAGCTTTACTCTCCGAAAGACAAAGAAAATTCAATAATTTTTTGTTAAAAGTTTTTTTCGTGTTAAAGTAAAAAATATTATCCAAATAAAAATGCTGAAAAACCTCCATCCATTTTATATCTATTTTAGTATCATTTTGGGTTTGTCTTTAATTTTCTCTAAAATCGCATAATTTTGAATTGATTGAAATTAATTGACAGACACTTGGACGAACAAATCTTGGGGGCATCGCGACCGAATAACCAGCTTGTCCGTCATAAAGACGGGCATCTGGTCACATTAATTAAGAGGTAAAAGTGATGATGGTGTATGCTACGGGTTAAACGACTCAATGTTTAAAAAAAATACGTGAACTAGGATTTTTTTTAAAACTGGCATTTGGGTTTAAACTAGTATTATTTAATTATTGTCATCACTGTATAAATGCCAATAGGTTTTTTACTACTCTGAGGGTAGGATAACAGTTTGAAAATAGCAGGTTTCGCTAGGCGAGCTCGCTTTTACACCTCCTTGTTAAGTCCCGATCTTTGTGTTTCTTTTTATTTGCTTCTGTAATTATACAGATATTGTGTGCAATTGATTGCCGACACTTGTAATTTGCTTAATACCTTCTGATTAAGTTCTGTCAGTGAAACGTAAATTGATGTGGGTGCTTCAAGATTTTTTATTTTTCGTTCGCTGATATTTTAATCGACTTATTTGGAATGCAAGATCAAAAGTTAATTAGGTATTTGCTAGCAGCACTTTTGCTTTATTGGCAAATAACTAATACAATGTAAAATTTGTATTCTGAGAAGTATACATTAAATAAATAGAGAATACTTACTATGAAGGATGTTCTTTATTGGGGTTAATTTATTTTCATCTTATTTTATAATTTATTTATTAAGATATTTGCTAATTTTTTTACTTTATTTATTCTCAATCATTCTGTTGTGTGACTGGTTTCAATTATGTATAGAGTTCCCTCACTGATAAAGATATGAAATTAAGCGAAGACATAAGAAAAAATGTCTCAGTCTCGATTATTTTCTAAACATTGCCTCAGGAACGTCAGCAGTCAAGTCCTGCGGTAGTCTCCAAGCACTAGTGCTTTTACTTGCATTTTTAACACTTTTCTGGTTAGATAATATATCCGTAAAAATTATACTCGTTATTCACCTCACAAATTCCCCTTAAGAAGTATTTGCATTCAATTCAGTAGAAAACGTTAACAAACACTTAACTTTTCTTTTGTCATTTTGACCTTAGATTATTAGCGCAGTCATTCACAAAATTTGGTCTGATTAAGAGAAAGACGAAAACTAACATTTGATCTGTAAGAGCGTTAAAAAAGTGCAAGACTTGCAAGAGTCTTGCAGCAAAACCAAGACTAAAACCCAGATTGGGCTCTGCAAGACCAAGTCCAAGACCAAGAATACTATTAGACTGTAAGATCAAGACCAAGGCCAAGCGAGTCTTGGTCTTCATTTGCTCATTACAATTGATTATCATCCGCTAAGAGAAATTGTGATTAGAAATTAAAAGTTTATTGTTTTATAAGCTAATCATAAGATTTTTTCTGTGGATGTAGAATGTTTGAAAGGTGGGTTAAGTGTGTTCTCCTTTTTTTAAAGTTATAACGTGTTATAACTCATCATACAGTCTCAGGTCTTTGACAAAAACCAGTATCTGAGACGGCTTCACAGAGGCTAGTTTTCGATCTCCGATATCAGTCGTACCGTCGATTGTTCTTACTTAAATCAAAGAAAAATCTTTGATTTTTCTCGGTAGTTAGTTCTGAGAAATTCCTTCGAGTGTCATAGACCGTTGGAGGATTCCCATTCCAGGTTACGGATGGAGTCTTCCAGATTCTTGAGTTTTGCTTTAAGTTGTTTTCTACTTGGAAAACAGATCGGTTCTGCTCCAGTTACTTTTCTAGATAGATCGCAAACTGTTGCTAGCAAATCTTATTAATTTTAATTGTGTTGTAGACATTGTGGATGATCGTAAACTTTTAAATATAAAATGCAATAATTGTAACCACTCATTTATTCCACTAATTTCGAGTTTCTGAACGAAACTCAAAACGAGCTTTTAATGAACGCAAGTATTGAAATAGTGGATAGTCATTCTCTATATTTGTCACTGAATTCTTTACTCCGATATAACCTAGGAAAACTGAAAGTAGAATGATTAAAAAGACCATAGGTATCAATAATAAAGATATAAAAAAATGAACTTATCTTGTTATCTAAGTACCTAATAAAATAAATTTAAAATGTCTTTATCAATTTTTGCAAATATTTTGGGGCTTCCTTCACATTTACTGAAGAGCCAACCAAGGGAGTCTTGGTCCTAGTCTTGAATTTAGTCTTAATATTGGTCTTGTTGCAAGACTCTGGTATGACTTGCATTTTTTAATAGAGTTTTATTAAAGGGACTTTCTATATAGAAAATCTTAAAAAATAGAATTTTGAGTAACTTAACGCAAATAAAACTTCAAAGAGAAAAAAATAGAATATTTATTGTCTAACATCTTTTTTTAATTTTTAATATGTTATATATTGGAATTAACATTTCTTTCTATAAAATCTTATGGAATAGTCGGGAAAACACTATTTGTGAGAAATTAAAGCAATAATTTTGAGCAAATAAGTAATTTCTTAAATCCTGCTACCAAACCAACACAGCAAAACCGCAATCTTGGACATGGTCTTGGTTTTGTAGAAGTCTTGCAGTGGTCGGTCTTGGTCTTATTTTTGTACAAGACCAAGACTACGACCGCAAGACCAAGACCAGTCTCGCTCATCACTATTCATAGTGTACTGGTAGTAACCTGGTAGTAAACTGAAATACTTACAAAAACTTTGGTATTCTATTCTTACCGCATATACTTAGCAGCTTACATTATTAATTCTTTAGATATTTGCCAAGATTTTTGGAATTTTTACCTTAGGCATAAATCCAAAGTTCGAGCTCAAATGTACCACAATATTTAGTTGCCTCTATACCCTTAAATAAGGTAAATCTGTTTTAGCTTCCTTTTCGTTATGAATGACAGATGAATGAATGTGCAGGATGCTGTTTTTCAGCTAAATCTTCTAAAACTTTAATACCACTAATTTTATTGTCCAAAATACAGGGTGGCTACAAACCTTTTTTAGGGCTGATAGATCTCGATAAAAGGAACATAATTTCTCTTTACCGCTTTTCAAATAAGTCTGAAAGAACTAGTGCTTTTACTTGCAACCGAGTTATATTACTTTGAAAATTAAAAAAATCTTTTTTTGCTTAAATTTTGATAATCACTAAATCTTTTCTGTGTTTTCTTTATTACCATTTTACAAAGAAACCTTTTGCCAAAAAATTATGTTTTTAACTAAAAAATAAAAACAAATACCTACATTTTTTTTAAAAAATCCAAATTTTAAATTTTTTCAGCGAAAAAATCCTCATATACGTGTTTCTGGGATCGAAATATACTATCCCTAAAAATATTTGCCCTTATTTAAGACTCACCCTGTATATATTATTATAAAATTCACTACATTTATTTGAAAGCTCACCTGATGATGGAGTAGGGCTCCGAAACCGGTAGTGAGAGCAGGTTGATCCGCATTATGACAAACACAGCGTAGAATTAAATTTCTATATTAGCAGTTAAGTGGCAAGAACCCTTATATAATTTTATTATATACCTCTACTGCAAGAAATTTGTTTTCTATTTCTATTTTATAATT